>NC_133111.1:22107724-22246543 GCF_022965805.1 Primulina eburnea | reverse complement strand
GTACAGTTTTTCCAAAATTTGCTTTATCTCCCTATTAGCTAATTCAACTTGTCCATTTGTTTGAGGATGATAAGGAGTTGTTACTTTGTGAGTAATACCATATTTTTCCATTAATGAATCAAATGGTTTATTAACAAAGTGAGTTCCCCCATCACTTATCATAGCTCGAGGAATTCCGAATCTACTAAAATATTTTCTTTCAAAATTTGATGACGATTTTATGATCATTTGTTCGACATGGAATTGCCTCTATCCATTTGGAAACATAATCAACTGCAACTAAAATATACAAGTATCCAAACGATGGTGGAAAAGGTCCCATAAAATCAATTCCCCAACAGTCAAAGATTTCAATTTCAATGATAGGATCAAAGGCATCATGTTTCTTTTTGAAATTGCACCCAATTTTTGACAATTTTCACAGATCTTGCAGATTTCGTGGGTGTCTTTAAACAAAGTGGGCCAATAAAATCCACACTGCAAAATTTTTGCAGCCGTTTTCTTTGAAGAAAAATGTCCTCCGCATGCTTCTGAATGACAAAATTTAATGACACTACTTACCTCATTGTCGGGTATGCAACGTCGAAAAATTTGATCTGGACAGTACTTGAACAGATAAGGATCATCCCAATAAAAGTTTTTTACCTCATTCAAAAATTTTCTCTTATCTTGGGAACTCCATTGCGGTGGCATTTTTCCTGTCACAAGAAAATTTACTATGTTAGCAAACCAAGGTGTAGTAGTAACTGAAAATATATGTTCATCAGGAAAATATCGTTAATTGGTGTCATTTCAAAGATGATCCTGTTACTAGTCTCGATAAATGATCGGCTACGACATTCTCGATTCCTTTTTATCTTTTGATCACAAAGTCAAATTCATGGAGCAACAAAATCCATCGTATCAGTCGTGGCTTTGCATCCTGTTTCGTCAACAAATATCTAATAGCAGAATGATCAGTAAACACAATAGTCGTTGATCCAATCAAATAAGAACGAAATTTATCTAATGCAAATATTACAGCAAGTAGTTCTTTTTCAGTTGTGGAGTAATTCATTTGAGCATTGTTTAATGTTCTACTTGCATAATATATCACATAAGGCTTACCGTTTCTTCTTTGACCCAGTACTGTACCGACTGCATAATCACTCGCGTCGCACATGATTTCAAATGGTAAAGACCAATCAGGAGGTTGCATGATAGGAGCTGATGTTAAATGTCGAATGATTTTATCAAAAGCATTTTGACATTCTTGAGTCCACTCAAATGCAGTGTCTTTTGTTAAGAGGTTACAAATGGGTTTAGAGATTAAACTAAAGTCCTTTATAAACCTCCTATAAAATCCAGCATGTCCAAAAAATGAGCGAATTTCTTTAATAGTTTTTGGAGGGGTAGGTAAAATTGGCAATGACATCAACTTTTGCTTTATCAACTTCAATTCCATGAGATGACACGACATGTCCCAAAACAATTCCAGAAGTAATCATGTAATGACATTTTTCCCAATTTAAAATAAGAAATTTTCCTCGCATCTTTTTAAAAAGTTTTCCAAATTTTCAGACAATTATCAAATGTATTCCCAAAAACAGTTTAAATCATCCATGAAAATTTCCAAACAATTTTCAACCATGTCGCAAAAAATGCTTAGCATACATCTTTGAAATGTTGCTGGGCATTGCATAATCCAAATGGTATCCTTCTAAAAGCAAATGTTCCAAAAGGACATGTGAATGTAGTTTTATCTTGATCTTCGAGTGCAACGGGAATTTGATAATAACATGAATATCCGTCAAGAATACAGTAGTAGGGATGACCAGCTACTCTTTCTAAAATTTGATCCAAAAATGGTAATGGAAAATGATCTTTTCTAGTGGCATCATTTAATTTTCTATAGTCAATACACATCCGCCAACTAGATGGGACTCGACTTGTTAACAATTCACCTTTTTCATTTTTTATCACTGTGATGCCAGATTTTTTTAAACTACTTGTGTTGGGCTTACCCACTTACTATCAGAAATAGGGTAGATAATCCCAACATCAAGTAATTTGAGAACTTCAGTTTTCACAACATCTTTCATGTGTGGATTTAATCTCCTTTGTGGTTGTTGAGATGTTTTAGCATTTTCTTCTAAATGAATTTTGTGTGTGCAAATTAGTGGATTAATGCCCTTCAGATCTTTTAGTGTCCAACCAATTGCATTTTTATGTCTTTTAAGCATTTCAACTAATTTACCTTCTTAATCACTTTCTGGTTTGGAAGAAATTACCATCGGATATGTTTCATCTTCTCCAAGAAATGCATACTTCAATTCTTCTGGCAAGGGTTTTAACTCAAATATGGTGGTTCGTCTTTGTTCTCATATTTCGCCTCAAATTCTTTCTCTGATCCTGGTAACGAGTGATACCTGATAAAATCATCAAGATCAATTTCAATATTTTCTTTAACAGTTTTCAATTGAACAAATATCTAATTGATCACGAGTGCTCCCTTCTTGAATGTTTTCTTCCACAAGAGTTTCAATAGATTTTCATCTTCACTTTCATCTCCTTTGTCATGTGGTTGCTTACAAAGATTAAAAAGATTGAGCTCGAAGGTCATGTTACCAAATGACAACTTCATTATTCAATTCCTGCAATTTATAAGAGCATTAGAAGTTGCTAAAAATGGACGACCCAAAATTACAGGAATTGCATTACAAGCTTCGATAGGTTGTGTATCTAAAACTATGAAATCGACAGGATATACAAAGTTAACAACTTGGACCAACACGTCTTCTACCATACCTCTTGGCACTTTAACAATCTATCAGCAAGTAAAAGTGTTACCGAAGTAGGTTTTAACTCGCCTAGATTGAGTTCTTGATAAACTGAATATGGAAGTAAATTCACACTAGCTCCAAGGTCAAGCAAGGCTTTTTTAATCTTTCGTTCTCCAATAATACAAGAAATAGTAGGACAACCAGGGTCTTTGTATTTCAAAGCATTATTATTTTGAATGATTGCACTTACTTGTTCGGCTAAAAATGCTTTCTTTTTCACATTCAATTTTCTTTTCACAGTGCACAAGTCTTTCAAAATTTAGCATATGATGGTACCTGTTTTATTGCATCTAATAAAGGAATATTAACTTTTACTTGTTTAAAAATATCATATATATTAGAATTCAAATTTGATTTTTTTGTATTTTTCAATGCATGAGGGAATGGTGGTGACACTGTCTGTTGAACCTCCTCTTCGCAAGTTATGGGTTCCACTTCCTTACCCTTTGGAGTTGATTTATCATCATCTTCACAAGGTTCAAGAATGGATTTTTCCACAACCTTACCACTTCGAAGGGTAATAACAGATTTTACCTGATCCATCGGTTGAGTTCCAGAAAATCCAGTTTGTGTATGATGATCCTTGGGATTAGGCAGAGGTTGTGAAGGAAATTTACCTTTTTCATGAACATTAAGTGCAGATGCAAATTTAGCAAGAGTATCTTTCAAATCTGTCATGGTTTGAGCAGTTTGAGTATTGATAGACTCTTGCTTTGCAATGAAAGAATTCAATGTATCTTCCAAATTTCTTTTCGGCGGAGGAACATAAGGTGCATAATTTTGAAAATTTTGTTGATTTTGAAAATGTGGTTGCGAAAATTGTGCAGCATTATCATTCCTCCAAATAAAATTTGAATGGTTTCGCCAACCTGGATTGTAATTTTGAGAAAATGGTTCAAAATTTGGCA
Source organism: Primulina eburnea (assembly GCF_022965805.1). Taxonomy (NCBI): domain Eukaryota; kingdom Viridiplantae; phylum Streptophyta; class Magnoliopsida; order Lamiales; family Gesneriaceae; genus Primulina; species Primulina eburnea. The sequence goes on along the minus strand of NC_133111.1, from coordinate 22,242,813 downwards.
TTTTGAAATTGTTCAAAACATTGGCTTGTTCATGGAGACATTCTTTAAAAGAGGGCAAAGTGGGACAATCTTTTGTAAAATGATCACTTGTATCACAGATGTGACACGCAATTTCTTGAACAGATTTTAATTGACCATTCTTTTTCAATTCAAGTGCCTCAACTTTTCTTGCCAAAGAGGTAAATCTAGCTTGAAGATCATGTTCATCTTTGAGAGTGTACATACCTCCACCAGATGTAGGAAATTGAATCTTGTTTGATGGTTCGATTGTACCTATAGTGTCCCAATTTGAGCATTTTCAGCTAATGAATCGAGATACTCAATTGCCTCGTTTGGATCTTTATCTTCAAATGTTCCATTACACATAAATTCAACCATTTGCCTATCTTTAGGTGTTAAGCCTGCATAAAATTGAGAAACAACTCTCCAAATTTCAAAACCATGATGTGGACAAAGATTAAGCAATTCTTTGTATCTATCCCAACACTGATAAAAATTTCTCCTTGTTTTTGAGTGAAAGTGATGATTTGCCTTTTGAAAGAATTTGTTCTATCAGATGGAAAAAACTTTTTCAAAAATTGTTGTTGCAATTCATCCCAAGTTCGAATGGATCCCGATCTAAGATTTTGTAGCCAAGTTTTAACTTTATCTTTTAAAGAAAAAGGAAAAAGCTTAAGTCGAATGGTGTTCATGCTACAATTTAGATCATTATATGTGTTGCACACTTCTTCAAACTCTCGTAAATGCATGTATGGATTTTCAGAATCTAAGCCATGAAAATTGGGTAAAAGTTGGATAATACCAGGCTTAAAATTGAAATAAGATGCATCAGGGGGAAAAACTAGACATGAAGGTGCACTAGTACGTGTAGGATTCATGTGATCTCTAAGTGTTCTTCGCCTATCATGATCATGTTGAGATTGAATTTCATCTTCATTTTCTTGGATGGGTTCCTCCGCCATGTTTTGTAAAAATAAAGGGTTATTTCGAATGAGTCGACCACTAAGTGTACGTGACCAAATGCTCATGCAAATGCAAAAGAAAAAAAAACACACAAAAGCAATAAAAATTCAAATAAAGAAAAATAAACTATAAACAATATTAAATAGACTTGAAATTAAATTATACTTCCCCGGCAACGGCGCCAAAAACTTGTTGCGACTTTGATTGTTGCACTCCCAAGAGCAGGTTGTCCACACAAGTAGTATAATTCGGTGAGTCCGAATATCGTATCCACAGGGAAGCTAAGGTAATTACAAGTCCACTACAATGTCTTTTTGTTTTGTTTTGGTTTTTGTTTCTTTTTAATTTTAATTGAATCTTTAATGGGTAAATTTTAATTGTTCAAATTTTAATAAGTAGTTGAGATTAAAGGATCCACTCTTGGTATTATAATAAAGTTAACATTAACGAACAATATTGAAATCCACTTAATAAAATGGTTCCAATATATTAAATAATCATATTTATATTATGTTATAAATTATTATCTTATAAGCATATAATATATACCAAAACTTATAAATATGGTCAAGTATATATAATAAATCAAGGCATCCACTTTAAATGGTTGGTAATATCAAACTAACATTTAAATGGTTCCAAGAATTTAGTGTAACATATAGCAACAATAAATCAAAACTCCCACTTATAAGTAGGGTATAAAAATGCTTAAAAAATAAATATAACATAAACAATAAATAATGATTAAATAATATAAAACATAGATTCTTACCTTTTAATAACCTTATTACCATGCCAAGAGCTTCACCTTATCATCTCAACTTTAGGAAGTTAGCTATTCATCATTCAAAGTGTAAAACTTTGAATATGAAATTAACATGCTAATTATATTTAAATGAAGAAATAAAAGAAAAATATAGAGAGAAATATTATGAACTCAAAGGTTTGTTCATAGAATGAGGGATATCTCATACATTACAATGCACCCCTATTTATAGCCAAATTTGGGGAGACAACCACAAATAAAATATTATTTTTTACACATAAGTCTTCATTGGTGTTCCAAGAAATTAATATTATATTACACATCACTTTTGAAAATCTTCTTCTCCGAATTTGCTTCTTCACATAAAATGAAACATGTGGATAATTGAGTTGTCTAGTTGTGGTATTTTTTTCAGAATATTTGACCAAGTAATTTGAGAGATATGGTCAAAATACTAGAGCATGGTAAAACTGCCACTCCTTTGGTAACTTTAATTGTTGCTTAATTTGATCCCACTTGTGAGAGGATTTTTATCTCATGCTTGGCAACAATATTGTAGATCTTATAATCAACTTTCTACAGGTCCAAGAATCATCTTAATCCCATTTGCAACGCCAAGGTTATTCTTGTTTTATCGAACCTGTAAAAAATAGTAAAAACTTATAATTACACAACAACTTATATTTTATAAAATTTATTATAAAACATATAATATTTAAACATTTAATAAAACAAAAACTATATATTTATATTATAAAATATTTAATTAATGTACAATTTTTATGTTTATCACTGAGAGAGAAGACGTTGTATGCTAAGTTGAAGAAATGCGAGTTCTAGTTGGAGCAGATTTCTTTCTTAGGCCATGTTGTTTCGAAGGATGGTATAGGTGTTGATCTAACAAAGATTGAGGCGATTCAGAATTGGCCTATCCCTACCACTGTATCAGAGGTACGCAGTTTTCTTGGTTTGGCGGGTTACTACCGTCGTTTCATTTCAGATTTTTCCAAGATTGCCCTGCCATTAACCAATCTGAAGAGGAAGACTGTGAAGTTCGAAAGGTCCAATGATTGCCAGAGTGGATTTCAAGAGTTGAAGGGTAAGTTGACGACAGCTCTGGTACTTGCACTACCCAGTGGTACAGAAGACTTTGTTGTTTATACCGATGCGTAGAAGAAGGGTCTTGGTGCAGTGCTGATGCAACGTGGAAAGGTTATATCCTATGCTTCTCGCCAGTTAAAGGACTATGAGAAGAATTACCCTACGCATGATTTGGAACTGGCAGCTGTGGTTTTCGCCCTGAAAATCTGGAGACATTATTTATATGGCGAAAAGTGTGAAATTTTCACGGACCACAAGAGTTTGAAGTATTTGTTCTCTCAGAAAGAGCTCAATATGCGACAGAGGAGGTGGTTAGAGCTTGTCAAAGACTATGATGTGACGATCAGTTACCACCCAGGGAAAGAGAATGTCGTAGCAGATGCTTTGAGCCGTAAGTCGAGTTCTTCTTTGAGTTCGATGATTCAACAGCCGTTGTTGTTAGACTTGCAGAGAGAAGAGATAGCTTTGGTGGTTCCGGGAACCATTGCTCGTTTTTCAGCGTTGGTTATTCGGGCTACTTTGACGGACAGGATCCGTAGAGAGCAGGTCAATGATTTACAGTTGACAGAGATGAGAGCTAGAGCAGAGGAGAGAGGTAACTCAGAGTTTGGATTGAATGGAGATGGTTTGGTGACTTTCAGAGGCCGTATTTGTATTCCTGTTGGTGATGATATTCGGCGAGACGTCTTGACAAAGGCACATACCTCGCCATATTCGATACATCCAGGCAGCACCAAGATGTATCAGAATCTTCTTAGACTCTATTGGTGGCCAGGTATGAAGAAAGTTATTGCCATGTTTATTTCTCAGTGCCTAACTTGTCAGCAGGTGAAGATCGAGCACCAGAGACCTGCTGGGACATTGTTGTCATTGCCAATTCCTCAATGGAAATGGGAGCATATTACGATGGATTTCGTGACTGGTCTTCCAAGGACGCAGAAAGGTTTTAACTCTATTTGGGTTATTGTTGATCGATTGGCCAAGTCAGCGCACTTTCTTCCAGTCAAGACGACGTACTCCATGAACCAGTATGCTGAGGAGTACATAGCACAGATTGTTAGACTTCATGGTGTTCCTGTGTCGATTGTGATGCAAACGTGGTTGGTCAAGCGCCAAAGAAGGCATGGGAGTCATTGGAGTTGCCCGAAGGACCTATAACGAGGGGACGTAGCAAGAAGTTTAAAGAAGCACTTCAAGGATTCATGGAGAGTTATCAAGGAAGTCCTTCAAGTGGGGTGTATAAACTAGAAGAGCTTGGTGAACATGGGCACAATGATGAAAGTGTTTGTAATGTCATTCAAGTGCAAAATGGCCCGAGAGAAGCAGCGCAGCAGCACGCGCTAGCGCAGATGTGCAGAAGCAGCAGCGCGCGCTAGCGCAGACTGGCAGACCTGCGCGCGCGGCCGCGCCGGAAGCCGCGCATGCGCGCGCGCGCGCGGGGGCGCCTGCAGAAATGCAGTAACTCGCGCGCCCCAGTGCGAGATCTCGCGCTACCGCGCGCACTTCCGTGTCAAAATTGCTAGTTAATTTATTTAATTCTTTCTATGTAAGGCTCGAGATTATTAGTCTTCATTGATATGAGACTCGGAAGATATGAGTATGCATGGCATGCAACGGGAAGTACTAAATGAGATAGGAGTAGGAAAGACATAAGATGAGAGGGGAAAATATTTAAAATAGGACAGAACAGCTGGCGCACATGCGCGAAGAAATGTGCGCATATGCGTGACAATTCCAGTAGCATCGGCGCACATGCGCGAAGAAATGCGCGCATCTGCACGACTCGTCCAGAGACATTGGCGCACATGCGCGAGATAAGGCGTGCATATGCGCGACACCTCTAGAGACTTTGGCGCACATGCGCGAGGTAACGCGCGCATATGCGCGAGGAGTTGGGAATTTTATTGCCGAGACCCGTAGGTCTCGCGCATATGCGCGAGACGTGTAATTTAAAGAAGGAGCCATGTGTTTGTTACCATGCAAGATATATATAGTGTTGTCTTCATTACCTTCCCTTGGAACAGAAAGTGACCGAGAGAAGCCAAGAGAATTCAGCAAGTTCTTTCAAGTTTAACTTTCTAGTTTTACAAGATTCGATTACCCGAATTTAGTTCCGAGTTCGGATTTGTGTTCCTTGCATCAAGAGCTTCAAAAGGGTATAATTTTTATGTCTTTCCAGCCTGTTTTGAAGTTGACATGTTGGGGAAATTCTGATATGATTGTGAATATATGTTATTTAGATCATAGATGTTATAGAATCGAAAACGGATCGAAGAAATGTTATCATATGCAATTTTTATGAATTTCCAGCATATGTATGTTTGAGCTTATGCAGAATTTCAGAGTTTCAAGTGTATATGATAGTGGTTATGAATTATGGAGATGGAGTATGGATACTTGAGTTGATTTGGTATTACAAGATCACGTCGTTATGCCGTCGAAATGTACCAAGAATGAATATTGCTACGTACTGTATGACAATAGTTATCAAGATAGTTCAGAATGGACAGATTTAAGACAACCAACGTCGGATGATGACGATTGGTATTGGAAAATGAAGATAGAAATTATCTTTGATTGGGATAAACAAATGGGATAACAACTACTGGTATTGCTTTGTTATGAACTGTGATAGGTCTATACGGATGTTGTATAACCAATAGGGCAAGATTGATTTTGTCAGAGTTAGTTTAAGAAGTATTAGGATAGTATACTTTATGAAGTCTTATTCCAGATTTGAAATCAGAAATTGATACAAGAAAGAGATTTCAGAATGGATTCATTAAGATGAGAGTTTGATTTAAACTCTGTTATACATTTCTTCTGTTATATATGAAGTGATTGTTTTGCGAGTTCGAGGACGAACTCAGATCTAAGAGGGGGAGAAATGTAAGGCCCGAGATAATAAAGATGATATTATTTTAATCCGAGAATATGTAATTGGAAACTTTTGGAGTGTTGAATTATATTCCAAGATGTTTGCAATTATTTAGGATTGAAATGGAATTATTTAGGATTGAATTGAATTTAAAAGATTGAGCGGGGGTCAATTTGCAATTAGTGAAAAGTTGAGGGACTAAAGTGCAAATATGGAAAATTGAGTGGGACACTTGTCTTGGTCACCCCATTAACGTGTCATCATTCACTTAAAATTCAGAATTTGCATGAGGGAAAAACCAAAAGCTTCCATAGAAATCCCTCAAGCTTTTATTTTCTTTAAAATTTTGATTTGGCAAGATCCGTCTGTCAGAATTTGAATCCGAACATAGTACCGTGCTCCTCTCGTCAAGAGCTACACAAGGACGTAAGTTTTATTACGTTGAGACAAGATTTGATTTTATGATGTTGTCAGAATTGAATAGAATTCAGATATGGTGTTTATACTACCGTAGATATTATAGAATTGAAGTCAGATTTAGAAACAGACTGTTTATGGAATTTTTATGATTTTCAGAAATGATTTGATTTAGATTTGATATCAGAATTGTGTTATTATTGATTCAGAGTGTACAGATATTGAGATTATAAATTGTACTGAGATTGATTATGAGTTCTGGTATTATATTTGTGATGTTGAGACTGACGGGCACTACAAGAAAAATGGTTTTCCGCAGCACGTCATCAACGGCGTGCAATAAAAACCCGCTGCGAATACCACTTTCCGCGGCGTGCATCTAATGCACGCCGCGGAAATTCACTTTCCGCGGCGTGCGTTAAATGCACGCCGCGGAAAGTGATTTTTCGCGGCGTGTCTTTAATGCACGCCGCGGAAAGTGAATTTCTGCGGCGTGCATTTATGCGTGCTGTTAAAAAATCATATAGACGACAGCGTGCAGGTTTATGTGCGCTGTTAATAATAATAAAAAATTTTAAAAATCGTGTCTAAATAGTAACGGCGTACATTAAGCGCACGCCGTAATAATTAGCGACGGTTTTGTGATAACTGTCGCTCATTAGCAACGGTTAAGGCAAACCTGTCGGTATTTTAAAATCAACGACGGGTTTATTTTCGTCGCTATTAGCGACGGTTTAAAAACATTCCGTCGCTATTGGCGACAATGGTTAAAAACTGTCGCAAATTGCAACGGTATGTTAAATGCTGTCGCAATTAGCGACGGTGTAAACATAAACCGTCGCAAATAGGGACAAATAATCTGACAGCCGTCGTACAATGTCTATAAATATCCCCACTTCCGCTCCATTTTCCCCACACGACAACACTTAAATTTTTCGAACATTCTCGTTAAAATTTAGAGTTTGTTTTTTCGTTTCATTCTTTGTTAATTTTTAAGTGTTATTTTTTTTTTATAAGAATTTTTAAGTGTTATTTTTTTTTTATAATTAGTTTTTTCAGGTTCTTTTTTTTTACAAATTTATTACAATTTTATAAAAGTAATTTTTTTTTATTTTATTTAAAAACTTAGCGACGGATTTTATATACCGTCGCCGATCCAGAAATTAGCGACGTCTGTAAAACCGTCGCCGATTTATTATTAGTGACGGCTATAAAACCATCGCTGATTTAAAATGCGCGACGGTTTTATACCGTCGCTAATGTTATATGTTTCCACAGCAAACAATGCACGCTGCAAATAATGGTATTAATGGCTTACGCATGCACGCCGCGGATAATAGCATTAATAGCGTGCACATGCGCGCCGCGGATACTCTTTAACTTTCAACGGCTTTCAACTTTGCAGCGTGCAAATGTGCGCCGCGAATATCTTTCCGCGGCGCACATTGCACGCTGCAGAAACACACTTTTCTTGTAGTGGGGATTACAAGACTGGGTTATTATGCCATTGAAACATCAGTTGAATTAGATTGATCAGATTCAGATATTATTTAGATTATACCCTGATGTTGTTGATATGAATCAGATGGTATTTTGTTCCGATATTGATCAGATTATGTACTGAGTTGAGTAGTGATCAGAACAGATTGTGAATACAGATTGTGAATTGAATTATACATTGATACAGTATATTTGTTATTGTCATTTCAGATCGGATATGAGCAGACCGGACTTCGAGACTTCGTTTTCCTCAGACGGGGAAGATAAAAGTATAATTCATGTGATATCTGGGAAGATATAACTCAAATCAGATCTCATTTGAGTTTCCCAAACAAATCACATACTAGACTATTATTTATGTTTTGATATGATTGTTTATAGATTTGTTTATAGAACTTGTATACAAATCTTGCTATGCTTTGTTTACAGATCTTGTGGCATTGCATTAGAATGATTATGTTTGTTTACAGATTGTGTATTCATGCATTAAGATAGGACAGTCTGGAGATCAGGCAGACTTCTAGATGTTCGGCGATATCTCAGCTTAGGGGAAGATCACCGCCCCTTTGTAGATGTGGTTATAGATCAGGCCGAAGTCTAGGAATAAGACGTACAGCACCTCGATTGGTAGGGTAGGTGACAGATAGTGACGTCTTATTCACACCGCGATCCCTAGAGTTATAGATCGAGTCAAGTCTAGACATGATTTGATTAGAACTGCATGCTTATATGGATGTGGCTCCTAGATCGTGGGACCCATCATTACTGCTTTCAGTTGGGTTAGCATGTTTTATGATTAAGATTGTTTATATGCATGTTTATCTGATTTGAGTTGCATGCTACATTTGATTAATTTCATAGATTATGAAATAGATTGTTTTTATACGTGATAGCATGTTTTATAAATTAGTTTGTTTATATACATGCTTACCATGTTTTATACTGGGATTTATTCTCACCGGAGTTATCCGGCTGTTGTCTTGTTTTGTATGTGTGCATGACAACAGATGGGGCTGGATCAGGGTCGAGATGACGATGAGAGAAGACGAGTTAGCGTGGTGATTCCGGACTTGTAGCAGACTTAGTTTATTACTTGAATTTAGTAATTGAACCTTAGACTTAGGTTGTACAGTATTGTACTTTTCTACTGAACTGTAGTTTTTATACAGAGATGTATATTGTTTATATTCCATTACCTTCCGCAGTTACATTTTAAAAAGAAAAATTTTTAGACCCTGTTTTATCTTAATTGATAATTGAATCCCGAAGATGATTAATAAGACAGATCAGCGTCCGGGTCCCCACACATCTCGTACTCTGGCCAGAGATTTCATGCACTATTATTTCATTAGTTCACATAGGATATCCACACCTGTAGGTGAGCGGTGAATCCCTGACTACAATGCACTGGCTCCTATATGTGTCGCAACTGTACCCAACCTCGCCACCTGATTACTCTCCTGGAGCCGGTAAACGAGTCAAAGCACAGCCCTAGCATATAGAGCCTCAGTGTTGTCCCGAGTCGTAAGGACTAATGTTGTACAATCATAACCACGGACTTATCCTCTCGATGAATGATAACCACTTGGAAAATCCGAGGGAGGGTTGTTCGGTATAATCATCCTATGACTACCCATCTGCATGTTTGGACATCTCTATGCCCTTACTAAGAAACGCAGTACACAACATCACAGATGTTAGTCTCGAGCTCAAGCGACCTTTATCCATGTTTTAGGCGGCTGAATCGACTAGGAACGAATATAGATCACACAGTATTTACAAACGAGTTTCAACATCGAATTACGATTCATTTGTATTAAAGTATAATCAAGGTCTTTATCTATGTTTGATAACATGGGTATACAGATAAACAATTAACAAACCATGAAATAATGAATTATATTAAAATAAAGATTGTTTATTACACTTGAGTCAATAAAATCCCTAGTCAACAGTTGACTTGTAGGGCATCTACTCTAACATGGATATTGTAAGGTCCAAATTCAAGACTACGTAATCCAACGGCATGCGAATCTAGGAAATTAAGAAAATGAATTAATTAATTAAGTGTAGTTGCTAATTAATTATGTGACTTACCTGCTTTTATGCTAATTGATATTTTTACTGTCGTCATGCATAAAAACAGTATTTTTAGGATTATTCAAGTGACGAGCGAGGAACGGGGACCGAGTGGGCTGAAAATTGTAAAATGATTTTATTAAATTGTAGTTTTTAATTATTTAAAATGCGGTGGACGTTTTTAACTAAATTTTGAAAGTATCGGATTGTGAGGTGATTTTATACGCCGAAACGTAATTTTATCGGTATTGGATTTTTAAATAAAATGTGAGCTTTCGAGCTACCCGGCTATTAAATTCACAATTTATTTCCAAAAGAAAACTTTACTAATCTTTTTAATTATTTTATTTAAAAACTAGCTAATTTAATTGGGCTTAATTTGTGGCTTAATAGGCCTAAGCCTATTTAGAAAATTAAATTAGTATATAATATATTAAGTAAACTCACACACCACAATCTAGATTCATTCCAATCGGCCACCAAGTTTTTGAAATTTAAAAATCTCTCCCAAGCCTTCAAAGACACTCTCACACACGGCAGTTTTAATTTAAAGAAGATCAAGGCAGCAGCCGTGGCTTTGTGAAGGGAGTAGCGTGAGGTTCTTGCCCCGTCGTCCTCCGTTCTTCGTCGTCGTCGATTATCCGAGCGTTAATAACGCAAAGGCACCCTCTAATCTCCCTTTTCTCATCCATGATACCATATTATTGTGTAATTAATTGATGCATGAACCATGTTAGTTTATTTTCAAGAAAATCGAGAACCCTTCTTTGCATGCCTTGAACTGCCGAGTTTTTGTACAACTTTCTTGATGCTTGATTCACGATTTTATTGTTTGGGAGGGCTGCCATGATGTCTAGGGAAAGCTAGGCTTTAGATCTATCAACCTAAGACACACACACGCCCCACAAAGTTACCAGCAAGATCCAGAACTGTCAAGAAGCACGGGCTCGCTTGGACTGTCAAGCTTGGGGCGCACGGGTTAGGGTTTTCCTTGGGGAGGCTTGGCTTGGTTCCAGGGCTGCCCAAGGGTGTGTGGATGAGGTAGGAGGAGTCCTAGCCAAGCTAGGACCCGTAGGGTTGATCGGCGAAGAGTCCCTTGCACGAGGGACTCCTACCCGAGAATTCTTGCCTTGGACGCGCAGCACGTCTTGCTGCGTGCAGGCGTGTGGGGTGCGATACAGGGGGCTAGGGCAGGGTTGCGTGGTGTCCTTAGGGTCCTTAGAAAGTGCAGGTTACGTTGGTTCAGGGTCTGGATGCATGGGTAGATTGCTAAGCACCAAAACCGTGAGGGGCTTGCATGAGCTCTTCTCGGCCAGAATTTGTGCAGACTTGGGAGGGTTCGTTTCTGGGTTTGGGGTGTTTTCCCTAGCAAACTTAGTGTCCAGTAGGCAACTATAAGATGTTGGGCACCTTTTGGCTCGATATGGCTCGGGGGTAACTCGATAAAATTAAGAGATGGCTCGGGGTCGAAGTTTAGGTGTCAAATTGGGTTTCAAAATAAAGAAAATTTGGAAAACGGCTCACGGGGGTCGAGTTGTGGTCCATAAGGGCTTAAATAATATAAAAAGACTAAATCTAGAATTTAGGAATTTTATATTGACGTTTGGTATTTTTCGGGATTTAAACACCGTTAAAATAACTAATAAAAGATAAATTAAAAAGTCTAAGTTTTAAGCCAAATAAAATTACGAGAAAATTCATGTAAGCTTAAATAATTATTTGGGACATCTTAGAGTCAAGAAATCAAGAAAATAGTCGAATTCGTAAAAAGTCGAGTCCAGGGGTAAAACAGTCTTTTTACACCGGGAAATTAGTAAAGGTCATGGCAGTGACCGAAATGCTGTTTTCATGTTAAAAATGATATTTTTAAATGTTTATGAATTTCTCATGATTCAATTATGATTTTTAAATGTCTATTTGATTTTTATTATTTAAGAAGACATTTAAAATACATGTTGCATGCTTGGTTTCAAAAATGGAAAATGTAAATGTATTCATGATTTTTCTAAAGTGATGTGAATGAAAAATGTTGAAGGATGTGAAGTGATTGTGACTAATTCGTTAATGGTGGCGACGTCGTGAGGGTTTTGGTCCCAGTGGGAGCCCGACGATCGTGTTTCCATCATTGCGAATATGTGGTAACGGATATGTGGTAACGGTTTTGTGGTAACGGAAGAATGGGAATATCGTGAGGGGAGAAGGCCCCAGAGGGAGCCCATTTATGGGAAAAGGCCCCAGAGGGAGCCCCGACGATCGTATTTCTATTCGATCATGTTAGGCCAAGGCTCAGTTGGCCGGTGAGAGTGTCGCTGATGTCCCCGCCGCCCAGTACTGTGGTTTTATGTAGATGGATCCATCGTCATGTCATGTCATGTTGATGAAAGTCACAATTAACGATCTGAATTCGACAAAGGAAAAGGAAAAGGAAAAGGAAAATGTTTATGATCATGTTAAAATGTTATGTCATGTTGAGGAAAAAGGAAAAAGATTAAGGTTTATTTATGCATGTCATGAAAATGGTTATGTTTAAAGTTTTATGCATCATGAAAATGTTTACGAAAATGTTTATGTTTAGGCATCTTCATGAAAACGATATTTTAAGTACAAATATTTTTCACCGTTATATGTTGACTGTATTACGTATTACTCGTTATAAAGATTATGGTGTGTTGAGTCTTTAGACTCACTAGGTGTGATGGATGTAGGTGGTTCTGAGGGAGGACTTGACGGGTGATACTACTGGACTGAAGGTGCACACAACCCGAGGACCAGCGCTTCTACTTTTCCGCATTTACGATTATGACTTATGAATTATGTTAAAGATTTTTAAGATTATTTACTTAAGCTTTTTGAGATATTTTTGAGAGGTTTAGTATGTGCTTTACTTTTCAAATTATTGCTTTTTAAGTTTGGTAAAACGTTTGACGATTTCTGGTTTGACTTTTCTCTTTCAATTTTCAAATACTAGTTGGATGATTTACTTTAAAATGGTGCAAGATTATTTTATTTGCATGTGCATGCAATGACCGAAAATGTGAGAGATTGTAAAAAAAAAAAAAATCTAGTACTTTTAAAGCAATAAGAGATGAGGACGTTTCATTTGGTATCAGAGCAGTGGTTCCTGTAAAGGGTTGTGCCACCATCAGCGCCGGGAAGATCAGTCGTCAAGCCTCAAGTTGTAAGTTTTACTTGCTTTATATGATTCTACATGACTTAACCTACATGAAGTTATGGATATTATGTTTATGATGCATGTTTATTAGCTATTAGAGAATTTATGCTTTGCATGCTTAAATTGATAAAATGAATTAGGATATGACACATGATTAGAGACCTTAGATTTAAATGCATGTTGATTACGTTAGAATTTGGAAAACGTTCAGATAAAATGCCTCCTAGACGTGCACCCCTTATTGAGAATCAGGAAGAGAACAGTGTCAATCGCCGAGGGAATAGCCGAGGGAATGAACCTCCACCACCACCACCACCACCGGATGCTGCTGCCCGTGCACTAGAGGGCATGGCTCGTCTTTTCGAGCAGCAGATACAGCAGCAGCAGTTGCAGCAGCAGCAGTTACAGCTGCAGTTACAGCAGATGTAGCAGCAGCAGACAACTAGGCCACAGCATGACATTTATGATCAGTTTCGGAGGCTAGGGCCGAAGGAATTTTCTGGCACTACCGATCCTTTTGCTGCGGAGGGTTGGATTCGTTCACTTGAGGTACATTTTCGCTATCTTGATATGGGAGATGCGGACCGAGTGAGATGTATGTAGTAGCCCGAATTCCAAATTGGGTAATTAACGGATTAATGGTGATTAAGAAGGTTTAATGTGTAATTTTGACCGTGGTCATGATCGGACGGACCGAAGATGGTTCGGTAGCACCGAAGAGTTCGGACGATCCGAAGTGGGTTCGTGGATCCGATCATGAGGTGTCAAGAGTTGATCGACACGTCAGTTTACATGCAAGTTCGGATGATCCGAAGTGTAGGTTCGGTGGATCCGATCATGAGGTGTCAAGAGTCGATGGACACGTAGGAGTTCGGACGTTCCGAAGTGGGTTCGGTGGATCCGAACATAGCCTATAAATAGTGCTCGGATTTCCTCATTTTGCATTGCAAATTCTTGAGTTGTCTCTCATATTTGAGAAGTTTGGAAGGTTCTAGGGTTAGTTGTCGGTCGAGCGATAGCCAAGAGCTGCCAGGATTGGTAGCGTAGCGACGCCTGAGTTACGAGGCAATCGACATCAAAGGGCTGTCGACGGACGAAGGTAAACCCTAAACCTTTGGTAGTACTGGTTTTGCTAGTCTAGCATGGTAGTATTGTTCATTGGGTATGCTTTTGATGCGTAGGCTTGTTCTAGACCTGATTAGCGGTGTTGCGTAAGGCTAGGCTTGCTGTGATAGAGGTACGAAAGTACTATCCGAGATATCCTGGTCGAGTATACATCCTTATATGTGTTGCATGATTATGTGGTGCATTGATATATGTCATATGATGCATGCTATTATGTCACGTTTTATGATGCATGTTGCATTTCATGTTGAGCCGTATCTCCTTCGAGATAGCCTTTACTGTTGAGCTGTATCTCTTTCGAGATAAGCTATATCTTGTGGGGCCGCTCAGCCCTGTCTTGTCTTGTGGACGCATGGACACCGAGAGTACACAGTGGCCGACGGGTCCGGAGGGCTTCGGTGATCCGGGACATTTTAGGTCCACGTCTGTTCTTGTAGTGGATGCAGTGACCCAGAGGAGTACCGCGCGGCACTATCCACTTGGCGCCTCTAGACTGAGCATTTTGAGATCCTTTGTGACTCCTATTTCTTGACTACCCTGGTATCATATCATAGCATGTGCATTTCATATAGGTTTGTATACTCATGCTTTTGTACTGGGCGTTCTTATCGCTCACGTCCTCGGTTTTGTTTATCTTGGACACCCCATTCCCACGGGGCAGGCCTCAGGTTGGACAGCTCAGGAGGAGGAGGAGGAGGACGTTGAGTAGCTGGTTGGTTTAGTTCTTCGGTATCTTTTTGTTTCGATATGGTTGTACCGTATATTTCAGTTTAGTTGAGTTGTTCTGGATTTTCGATTGGGTTGTATAACTATCGTTTGGTGACAGTTTTCCGCTGTTATCTCTGATTATTATTAATTAAGTTAATTGCATGCTTAGTTCTTCATTAGTAGGTGATTCTGGAACGGGTCACTACAATGTACCACCTATCTGTTTAGAGATGACGCTTCTTTATGGTGGGAAGGAGCCGAGCATGGCGTAGACCTCGCCACACTCACTTGGGCACAGTTCAAGACGAAGTTTTATGAGAAATATTTCACTCCGGATGCTAGGAGCCGAATAAAGAGATAATTTATGGCCCTCCGCCAGGGAGATGTCACTGTTGCTGAATTTGTGAAGAAATTTGATAGGGGTTGCCATTTTGTGCCCCTTATTGCCAGGGATCCTGAAGAAAAGCTGAGACACTTTATGGATGGCCTTCGACCTACCATTCAGGATAAAGTTATGATGATGCGTCCGGATAATTATTCTATTGCAGTAACTTATGCATATCAGGCTGAGCAGTCCTTGAAGGATATTGAGTTTGAGATTCAGCGCAAGAGGCAGCACTATCAGAATAACAATCAGCCGAATAAGAAACCACACACGGGACCTCCTAGACCCCAAGGGCCTCAAAAGCCCCAAGGTCAAGGCAAGAAGCCAGTGCCACCAAAGCCACAAAATCCGGGAGCACCAAAGCCTGCTGAGAGGCAACCTTGCAAACAGTGCAACCGTACTCATCTTGGAAAATGCAAATCGGGATCATATAAATGTTTCTACTGCAAGGAGGATGGTCACAAAGCCATTGATTGCCCAAAGAGGAAAGCAGCTACCACGGCCCGAGCTTATGTGATGAACGCCGAGGAAGCTGAAGGAGAGGCAGACACTACACTCATCACGGGTAACCTAGTCATTTAACATTTTTATATTGCTTATTTATGCATGAAATGTTGAATTGGTTATTAGAATTGATTTGGGATCAAGTTCCAACCTAGAATAAATTAGGTTGCATGTTCTACCTAGTTGGATTTAAGTGATGATCTTAGAAACCTTAGAAAAATGATTTGAATTTTGTGCCTTATTTTATGTGAAGGATGCTATGATTCCAAATAAAAAGTTCTAGGGCCAAAATTAAAGAAAATCATAAATGGGGGAATTTCGAATTTTAAGGGGGGCCAAATTGCAATTTTCGAAAATCTAAGGGATCAAAATGCAAATATTCGAAATTTATGGGTCAGTATTGCAGATTTCAAAAGTTAAGGGACTAAGGTGAAATTTTTCCTAGAAATGTTTAAGTTCAACGCGAAATCTTCATGAAACTTTGGGAATTAATGATAGTAAATCCTTAAGATTCAACACGAAAAGATTTAAAAGACATTTTTCACCGCAGGGAGGATCAATATTCTAGGTGTAGCTACCTATGCTTTGCTAGATTCAGGAGCTACGCATTCTTTCATATCAGAAACCTTCACCAAAAGATTGGATATTACTCCTCAAGATATGGGAGTGGGTTTCAAAGTTACTATTCCTTCCGGTGATCTAATGCTCACTTCTAAGATTGTCAAAAATCTGGAGCTTCGTTTATTTAAAGATGTTGTCCGGGCCGATCTTATTGTGCTCCCTATGCCCGAATTCGATATTATACTTGGGATGGATTGGCTATCAGCGAATGGAGCTTCGATTGATTTTCGTCAGCGATCTGTATCTATCAGGCCACCCAGTGGCAAATCTTTTGTTTTCGAGGCGGCGAGAAACAAGCAAATGCCGCACATTATCTCTTGTCTTTGTGCGAGGAAGCTTATTAAGCATGGATGCCAGGCATATCTAGCATGTGTCACCACTACACATGATTCCACCAACCAGAAGTTAGAGGATGTTGATATTGTGAGAGATTTTCCTAGCTTCTTTCCCGAAGACGTTTCTGGCATTCCGCCTGATCGTGAGGTGGAGTTCTCTATTGATCTCATGCCGGGCACTGTTCCTATATCTAAAGCACCATATCATCTAGCACCCGCTGAAATGAAGGAATTGAAAGATCAAATTCAAGAACTGCTAGACAAGGGTTTCATTCGCCCTAGTTATTCTCCTTGGGGCGCTCCAGTTCTATTTTTGAAAAAGAAAGATGGTAGCATGCGTCTTTGCATCGATTATCGGGAGCTCAACAGGGTCACTATCAAAAATAAGTATCCATTACCGAGAATTGAGGATTTATTTGATCAATTGCAAGGAGCTTCGATATTTTCTAAAATTGATCTGCGATCAGGATACCATCAGTTAAAAGTTAAGGAGTCTGATGTCCACAAGACGGCATTCCGCACAAGATATGGGCACTATGAGTTTATGGTCATGCCCTTCGGGTTGACCAATGCGCCAGCGATCTTCATGGATCTCATGAATCGCGTCTTTCAGCCGTTTCTGGATCAGTTTATTATTGTCTTCATTGATGACATTTTGATCTATTCCAAGAGCAGAGAGGAGCATAGCCGTCATTTGAAAACCGCACTGCAAGTACTGCAAGATAGAAAGCTTTACGCAAAATTCAGTAAGTGCGAGTTTTGGCTTGATAGAGTTGC
The DNA here is from genome assembly GCF_022965805.1 of Primulina eburnea. NCBI lineage: Eukaryota > Viridiplantae > Streptophyta > Magnoliopsida > Lamiales > Gesneriaceae > Primulina > Primulina eburnea. The sequence continues at coordinate 22,225,482 of NC_133111.1, read as the reverse complement.
GTTTTTAGGCCACATCATCTCTAGTAGTGGAGTGGAGGTAGATCCAAGTAAAGTGGAAGCAGTGAGGGAGTGGCCAGTACCGAAGAGCGTCACCGAGATTCGCAGTTTCTTGGGACTAGCTGGCTACTATCGCAAGTTTATTCAGGGGTTCTCATCTATAGCGGTGCCCATGACCGCCTTGACAAAGAAAAATGCAAAATTTATTTGGGGACCCGAGTGCCAAGACAGTTTTGACAAATTGAAGCAAGCCTTGATATCAGCGCCAGTGCTATCTATGCCATCAGGGCAAGGGGATTATGTTCTTTATACCGACGCTTCTAAGATTGGTTTGGGCGCAGTTCTTATGCAAAATGACCGAGTTATCGCCTATGCATCAAGACAATTGAAAATTCATGAAAAGAACTACCCTACTCATGATCTTGAGCTTGCAGCAGTAGTCTTTGCACTGAAAATTTGGAGACACTACCTTTATGGGGAGAAGTGCAGGATATTCACCGATCATAAAAGTTTGAAATACTTCTTCACCCAAAGGGAGTTGAATATGAGACAGCGCAGATGGCTCGAATTGGTAAAGGACTATGATTGTGACATTAGCTACCATCCGGAGAAAGCTAATGTAGTGGCAGACGCATTGAGTAGAAAAGCAGCAGTTATCACTCAATTATCGCTCCAAAGACCGTTGCAGTCCGACATACAGCGGTTTGAGCTTACAGTGTATGCTAGGGGCGAGGCCCCTAATCTTGCCACATTATCAGTCCAGTCGACATTGAGAGATAAAATCCGTGATGGGCAGTCCACTGATGAGCAGTTGCAAAAGTGGAGAGTTAGAGATGAAGCCAAGGGCCGGAATTTATATTCAGTGGTGGATGGTTTAGTCCGTTATCGAGACCGTCTATGGGTTCCTAGTGACGATTCTTTGAGACATCTCATTATGAAGGAAGCCCATGACACACCATATTCCATTCATCCGGGCAATACAAAGATGTATAGGGATTTGCAGTTGTTGTATTGGTGGCCAGGCATGAAGAGAGACATCTTGAGGTATGTATCCGAGTGCTTGACTTGTCAGCAAGTCAAGGCAGAGCATCAGAGACCAGCGGGAAAATTGAAGCCACTCCCTATTCCCGAGTGGAAATGGGAAAATATCACCATGGACTTTGTTGTAGGATTGCCTAAGACTGTTAAGGGATTTAATGCCATTTGGGTGATAGTTGATCGTCTTACGAAATCAGCGCATTTTCTACCTATTAAGACGACATTCACCGTGGTTCAGTATGCCGACTTGTATGTTCGAGAGATAGTTCGGCTGCATGGGATTCCGGTATCCATTGTTTCTGACAGAGATCCGAGATTCACGTCATCTTTTTGGAAGAGTCTACATGCAGCGATGGGGACCAAGTTACTATTCAGTACAGCATTCCATCCTCAGACCGATGGCCAGTCAGAGAGAGTTATACAGATTTTGGAAGATCTACTACGAGCATGCGTTATTGATTTCCAAGGCAGTTGGGAAACAAAGTTACCCCTAGTGGAGTTCACCTACAATAACAGTTTCCAATCATCAATTGGGATGGCTCCTTTTGAGGCACTCTATGGAAGAAAATGTAGATCTCCTATTCATTGGGATGAGGTTGGGGAAAGAAGAGATATTGGTCCAGATGTGATTGAAGAGACGGCTGAGCTAGTAGTCAAAATTCGTGATAGAATGAAGACTGCACAAAGCCGACAAAAGAGTTATGCGGACAAGAGGCGTAGGGACTTAGAGTTTGCAGTGTGCGACCACGTATTTGTGAAAATAGCACCTATGAAGGGTGTTATGCGCTTTGGCAAGAAAGGCAAGCTTAGTCCGAGATTTATTGGTCCGTTCGAGATTTTGGAGAGGGTTGGGTCAGTAGCTTATAGAGTGGCATTGCCACCCGCACTTTCTGGAGTTCACAATGCGTTCCACATTTCAATGTTGCGGAAGTACATGTCGAATCCGTCACATGTGCTTAATTATGAACCTCTTCAACTAACTCCAAACATGACTTATGAGGAAAGACCTGTCCAGATTCTGGCTAGGCAAGAAAGACGATTGCGTAATAAAGTCATTCCTATGGTCAAGGTCAAGTGGCTGAATCACTCGGAAGAGGAAGCTACTTGGGAAACCGAGAGTGACTTGAGAAGTCGCTATCCAGATCTATTCGGTAAGTTTTAATTTCGAGGACGAAATTTCATTTAAGGGGGGGAGAATTGTAAGGTCCAAATTTAAGACTACGTAATCCAACGGCATGCGAATCTAGGAAATTAAGAAAATGAATTAATTAATTAAGTGTAGTTGCTAATTAATTATGTGACTTACCTGCTTTTATGCTAATTGATATTTTTACTGTCGTCATGCATAAAAACAGTATTTTTAGGATTATTCAAGTGACGAGCGAGGAACGGGGACCGAGGGCTGAAAATTGTAAAATGATTTTATTAAATTTTTTTTTTTAATTATTTAAAATGCGGTGGACGTTTTTAAGTAAATTTTGAAAGTATCGGATTGTGAGGTGATTTTATACGCCGGAACGTAATTTTATCGGTATTGGATTTTTAAATAAAACGTGAGCTTTCGAGCTACCCGGCTATTAAATTCACAATTTATTTCTAAAAGAAAACTTTACTAATCTTTTTAATTATTTTATTTAAAAACTAGCTAATTTAATTGGGCTTAATTTGTGGCTTAATAGGCCTAAGCCTATTTAGATAATTAAATTAGTTTATAATATATTAAGTAAACTCACACACCACAATCTAGATTCATTCCAATCGGCCACCAAGTTTTTGAAATTTAAAAATCTCTCCCAAGCCTTCAAAGACACTCTCACACACGGCAGTTTTAATTTAAAGAAGATCAATGCAGCAGCCGTGGCTTTGTGAATGGAGTAGCGTGAGGTTCTTGCCCCGTCGTCCTCCGTTCTTCGTCGTCGTCGATTATCCGAGCGTTAATAACGCAAAGGCACCCTCTAATCTCCCTTTTCTCATCCATGATACCATATTATTGTGTAATTAATTGATGCATGAACCATGTTAGTTTATTTTCAAGAAAATCGAGAACCCTTCTTTGCATGCCTTGAACTGCCGAGTTTTTGTACAACTTTCTTGATGCTTGATTCACGATTTTATTGTTTGGGAGGGCTGCCATGATGTCTAGGGAAAGCTAGGCTTTAGATCTATCAACCTAAGACACACACACGCCCCACAAAGTTACCAGCAAGATCCAGAACTGTCAAGAAGCACGGGCTCGCTTGGACTGTCGAGCTTGGGGCGCACGGGTTAGGGTTTTCCTTGGGGCTGGGGAGGCTTGGCTTGGTTCCAGGGCTGCCCAAGGGTGTGTGGATGAGGTAGGAGGAGTCCTAGCCAAGCTAGGACCCGTAGGGTTGATCGGCGAAGAGTCCCTTGCACGAGGGACTCCTACCCGAGAATTCTCGCCTTGGACGCGCAGCACGTCTTGCTGCGTGCAGGCGTGTGGGGTGCGATCCAGGGGGCTAGGGCAGGGTTGCGTGGTGTCCTTAGGGTCCTTAGAAAGTGCAGGTTACGTTGGTTCAGGGTCTGGATGCATGGGTAGATTGCTAAGCACAAAAACCGTGAGGGGCTTGCATGAGCTCTTCTCGGCCAGAATTTGTGCAGATTTGGGAGGGTTCGTTTCTGGGTTTGGGGTGTTTTCCCTAGCAAACTTAGTGTCCAGTAGGCAACTATAAGATGTTGGGCACCTTTTGGCTCGATATGGCTCGGGGGTAACTCGATAAAATTAAGAGATGGCTCGGGGTCGAAGTTTAGGTGTCAAATTGGGTTTCAAAATAAAGAAAATTTGGAAAACGGCTCACGGGGGTCGAGTCGTGGTCCATAAGGGCTTAAATAATATAAAAAGACTAAATCTAGAATTTAGGAATTTTATATTGACGTTTGGTATTTTTCGGGATTTAAACACCGTTAAAATAACTAATAAAAGATAAATTAAAAAGTCTAAGTTTTAAGCCAAATAAAATTACGAGAAAATTCATGTAAGCTTAAATAATTATTTGGGACATCTTAGAGTCAAGAAATCAAGAAAATAGTCGAATTCGTAAAAAGTCGAGTCCAGGGGTAAAACGGTCTTTTTACACCGAGAAATTAGTAAAGGTCATGGCAGTGCCGGAAATGCTGTTTTCATGTTAAAAATGATATTTTTAAATGTTTATGAATTTCTCATGATTCAATTATGATTTTTAAATGTCTATTTGATTTTTATTATTTAAGAAGACATTTAAAATACATGTTGCATGCTTGGTTTCAAAAATGGAAAATATAAATGTATTCATGATTTTTCTAAAGTGATGTGAATGAAAAATGTTGAAGGATGTGAAGTGATTGTGACTAATTCGTTAATGGTGGCGACGTCGTGAGGGTTATGGTCCCAGTGGGAGCCCGACGATCGTGTTTCCATCATTGCGAATATGTGGTAACGGATATGTGGTAACGGTTTTGTGGTAATGGAAGAATGGGAATATCGTGAGGGGAGAAGGCCCCAGAGGGAGCCCATTTATGGGAAAAGGCCCCAGAGGGAGCCCCGACGATCGTATTTCTATTCGATCATGTTAGGCCAAGGCTTAGTTGACCGGTGAGAGTGTCGCTGATGTCCCCGCCGCCCAGTACTGTGGTTTTATGTAGATGGATCCATCGTCATGTCATGTCATGTTGAGGAAAGTCACAATTAACGATCTGAATTCAACAAAGGAAAAGGAAAAGGAAAAGGAAAATGTTTATGATCATGTTAAAATGTTATGTCATGTTGAGGAAAAAGGAAAAAGATTAAGGTTTATTTATGCATGTCATGAAAATGGTTATGTTTAAAGTTTTATGCATCATGAAAATGTTTACGAAAATGTTTATGTTTAGGCATCTTCATGAAAACGATATTTTAAGTACAAATATTTTTCACCGTTATATGTTGACTGTATTACGTATTACTTGTTATAAAGATTATGGTGTGTTGAGTCTTTAGACTCACTAGGTGTGATGGATGTAGGTGGTTCTGAGGGAGGACTTGACGGGTGATACTACTGGACTGAAGGTGCACACAACCCGAGGACCAACGCTTCTACTTTTCCGCATTTACGATTATGACTTATGAATTATGTTAAAGATTTTTAAGATTATTTACTTAAGCTTTTTGAGAGATTTTTGAGAGGTTTAGTATGGGCTTTACTTTTCAAATTATTGCTTTTTAAGTTTGGTAAAACGTTTGACGATTTCTGGTTTGACTTTTCTCTTTCAATTTTCAAATACTAGTTGGATGATTTACTTTAAAATGGTGCAAGATTATTTTATTTGCATGTGCATGCAATGACCGAAAATGTGAGAGATTGTAAAAAAAAAAAAATTCTAGTACTTTTAAAGCAATAAGAGATGAGGACGTTTCAGATATGGTGGTTAAGGGCTGGAGTCGAAATTAGCCTAGGTTCGAATCATATTAGGACTAGGACTCTTGGTGCAGAAAAATTCAGTAGCTTCTTAGGCGTGTTCAAAGGACTTAATGGGCTTGATTTGGGTAGAATATGGTTTAATTAGGTGTTGTTAAGCTTTGGTTCAAGTTTGGCAAAATTTGGTTAAGTTTCGAGTCCATACGAGTCAAAATCGGGAAGTACGTCTAAGTTAAAAACGAATCAGGAAACGCCTAGTTTTAAGCTTTATAGAATTATGAAAAATTATATTTAAGCTTAAATAATTATTATAAGTCTAAATTTTTAATTTGAGAATTTTATATTAAGGTTTGGTCTAATTCGAGATTAAAACGCATTAATACGTTATATTTAAAGATTAATTTAAAAGTCATTGATTTATGCAAAATAAAAATATGAGAAAATTCATGTAAGCTTAAATAATTATTTGGGACATGTTATTGTCAATGAAATTAAGAAAAAGTCAAAAACGGAAAATTATACGTCCAGGGATAAAATGGTCTTTTTACACTTAGAAATTAGTAAAGGTCATGGTAGTGCCCTAAATGCTATTTTTATGAAAATATGATTATTTTTAAATGTTTATGAATTGTTCATGATTAAATGTTTCCAAAAATTCCCTTATAAAATACATAAAATTCCTTGTTTCCACCAATTAATTTGAACTTGTCCTTAAAAATACAATAATGCTTAAAATATTTAAAATAAATATTTTCTAAAGTAAAAATAAAAATTTAGCTTTTAAAATTTTAACACCTTAGTCGTCTCCGGTCCTCCTTTCCGGCCGACCACCGATATTCGTCTGAAAATCTTTAAATCATGAATCAAACAAAATTACACAATTAATCATTTAGTCACTCAAAATATATCAATTATGCATCTAAAATCATTTAATTAAAATATTTTAGAAATTTAATAATTTTCATATATGCGGTCTGCGTGGACTGATTTCCGGACTTTACATCAACACTCAAAGCAGTCAACCCAAATTATAGCAACGTCGAAGCATCATGCCCAGCAATCGATTCCACCAAAAAGCTTCTCCGTGAACCTTGTGCTGTGGCAGTTGTGGAGCAAACACAAGACGGCCAAAGTAAGATCATTGGTGAAATTTCGTCATCTAGACTATGGAAATGTGACTACTTGGCTGCTGCTTGGGCACTGGCTAATTTATCAGCTGGACAATTTGTTATGGGAGTTGAAAATTTTTCTGATACTGCGCTTAATGAAATTGCTGCTCAGACCGATTTAACAAATGGTGGTGAGGCAACTAGGTCAAGAACATTCAGTAGCAGAAGTATGGGTTTTGTTTGTAATTCGTCCAATTCAAATTTTGGAGTTGGTAGGAGCATGTATCGTGGTAGAACTGCTCCTTTAACCTGTAAGGTGACGAGCTCATTGGCCGCTGTCATGGCACAAATGTTGTCACACCGTGCAACCCATGTGTGGGTAACAGAGACTGAAATAGAAGATAGTTTAGTTGGCGTGATTGGATATGCTGATATCTTAGCTGCAGTGACCAGACAACCTGGGTCAATCGTTTATGAAAGCCACTCCACAACGTGAGCAGCACTCATTTTTGAGTGATACTGTGATATCTATCGTTTCAAGCTGGTAAATATCCAGACTTTGGGACACTTGAAATGATAATTTTTTCATGGTTGGTGTTTATAATTCCTCGTTTTCTAAAATTAATTTGATTTGTCCATTGAGAAGCATGTGTAGAGTTTTTGTATGTAGAAGTGAGCTGAGTTATTGAATTTGTTTTATTTGTTCTATGGGATGAATACAACTTTATTCTATATTATTTTGTACCAAAAGTGTTATTTTTTCTTGTTTGCCATGTTCTAAAAAAGGTTCATTGACTTTTGAATTTTTTTGACGTTTTTTTTTCTTTCACGTTAATTTATTGTTAAAAACCAAGTTTAAAGGGTACGTGCATGATCTGTGCCCAACTTCTCCCATGATTTGTCTACTTTTTAGTTTGAAACCTATTTGATCTATATTGGTTTTGTTGGTGTACAATTTTTCGCATCCAAGAAGCAGTGTAAGTTTAAAATTTTTAGTTTGATGTTAAAAACATTCCTTAGACGTCATTTGATATAAAATATGATATAAATAATTCATAGGGTGTTTAGATATGATTTACTTTTGTGTATTTAACGTTAGATCCAATTATTTTGGGTTTTAAACGGATATAGCTTTTCTTTTTAATTTCCTACAAACAGATCTTCCTCCTTCGATTGTAATGTGTATTTGTTATTGTGTTATGTTATAAACATATGATAATATATATATAAATACAACATCTCAATTTTTCTAGAATTTTAATCTTATTCTTTATTTTCGTTATTTAAAATTCTAATGTGGTATTTTCTTTTGTTGAAAATATCATCCAATGTCAACTGTTGACAATGCATGAAACACACATATACACACACACATATACACACATATACAAACATATATAAAATTAAATAACCATTATTTAATAAATAAAACATGCTTCACTCTCATAATTTAATTAGCTGTTAAAATAACTTTCGCAACTTCCAATAATGAAGTTCACTTATAAACTCTTTTATAAGCTATGTTTGATCACCGTCAAACTACAATCGCCAAATTCAACTATTTGAATTTTACTCTCTCAACGGAAACACAAAATATGATACTGTGTAACCCTCACTAGTTCAAAGATACAGATAGTCTGGGTTCACAAGTTCATTGTAATCCAGAATAACATTTATTCTTATTCGAGTTTACCCTAATTTTCCTCACTGTTTTCATCAACCCTTGATCGTTAATGTCAGAACTAAAGTCTGATTGCACCCATCGAATAATAGTAAGATCGTCTAGTAGCATCGTCACATGATCCCCTAGATATCACTGTTAGAGTTTGCAAAAACAATAAGTTAGGGTTAATGTACAGTACAGTCCCTTAAACTTATACATCCCGATCGAATCTGAAACCATTGGTATATCGAGAGTTGCAACTAAATTCAATAAAGATGTGATATATCTTTGAGTAAAAATATTGACTTTGTATGTGCAACTAGGGAAACATATTTTCCTAAAGGATATGTCTTGCTCTGGCCAGAGACTTTTTACACTATTAACTCATCAGATCACATAAGATATCTTCAACTGTTGGCAAACAATGAATAACCGATTACAATGTATTGGCTCCTATGTATTCGAAAATATACCCAACCTCGCCACCCGATGAACCTCCTAAGGTTGGTAAACGGGCCTCACATTGTTCCCGTGTCAAAGGACTAATAGTATACAACCATAACTGCAGCCTATTCCACTCGATAAGTGATAACAACTTGGAAAGTCTGAGGGAGGGTTGTTTAGTACATTATCAAATGACAACTCATCTGTATGAATGGAAAGACATCTACATACATTTCTCTATGAAACACAACATTTACATTACAAATGCTAGTCTCAAACTCGAATGAAATTATTTTTGTTTTAGGCGGATGAATTGACTATGAACCAGTTTAGAATATACATTATGCTTCCTAATGAGTTCCATAATCTAATGTTGAGAGGCTGACCTCATGGTTTCTATGGTATATTCAACGACTTTATTTATAAAACTTGCATGAGTATACATATAAAGTAATGTTATAATTAGATAAAACCATAACATAATATTAAAATAAAGATAGTTTTTACATAACAGTCAATAATGCTCAAAACACAAGTTAGCTCGCTGGGCGCCTCTTCTAATAATCCCCCACTTGCCATATAGTCAATTACACATAGATCTTAAACTCATTGATTCACGATGCTTCTCAAACAATGGTCATGGCAAAGGCTTTGTTAGTGGATCAACAACGTTTTATGCCGAGGCGACTCTCTCTACTAGTATGTCTCTTCTTCTCACAATCTCCAGATTATGCGGAACTTCCTCAGTATATGTTTGGATTGTTGAAGAGAACTCAGTTCCTTTGCTTGCGCCATGTTACCGGTGTTGTCGCAGTAGATCGAGACTGAATCAACTTCTTGAGGAATGACACTCAACTCTTGAACGAAATTTCCTCATCCAAACAGCCTCTATTGTTGTAGCTGATGCAGCTATGTATTAAGTCTCAGTAATTGAATGCGCCGTGGTGTCTTACTTGGAACTCTTCCAAGAGATAATGCCACAACTTTGATTGTTGCACTCTCAAGAGCCGGTTGTCCACAAGTAGTATAATTCAGTGAGTCTGAATGTCATATCCACAAGAAATCTAAGGTAATTATAAGTTCACCATAATGTATTTTTGTTTTTTTTTTAATTATTTTAACCTTAAGCGATGATTTTTATATATTTAAATTAAATAGCCGAGATGAAAGTATCTATTCTTGGCATTTAAATAAAGTTGAAATAAATGAACATAATTAGAATTCACTTAATAAAATATTTTCAATATAATAAATAATCACTATTTATATTATTGTTATATATTATTCTCTTATTAATATATTATATATACCAAAACTTATAAATGTTGTCAAATATTTATGGAGCTATATATTTGTAAACACCAAATCAAAATAGTCATTTAATACTACCAAAAAATTTAATATTATGATAATATTCATATATAGTAGATCAAAATAACCACTTTAAATTTTTGGTAATACCAAGATTTTAGTATAACATTTATAAATAAAAAAAATTTACTTATAAGTAAGGTATAAAAATGCTTAATTAAAATAAACTAAATATAATATAAATAATAAATAATGATTAAATGATTAAAGATTATTACTTTATTATCATGCCAAAAGTGTTATCTTTTTATCTCGACTTTGGAAGATTAGCTTTTCATGATCGAATGATGAACTTGGAATATATATTTAGCATGATAATTTTATTAAGTAAAGAACTAAAGAGAGAAAATTATGAACTCAAAGTTTTGTTAATAAAATGAGAGATGATTTCCTTTATCACAATATACTTCTATTTATAGGTCAATTTGTGGAGACTAAAGAAAATAGAATATTATTTTCTACCTATAATTGGTGCAATTTTTTCTTCATGAACGATTGAATCTTGCACTCCATATTTGTCAATCTTGCCAACAGATTTGATTCTACATAGAACAAATGTTGTTCATGATTGAGTTTTTTGAATTGTGGTAAATTTTTATATTTTTTACCAAGTATTTTGACAGATATGGTCAAAATACTCTAATTTGATAAACTGTAATTCCATTTGTATTACTTTCACTTGTTGCTCAATTTGACCTCAATTGTTAGAAGAATTTTATCCCAATCTTTTCATCAATATTGTGGACATTGAAATCAACTATATACAGGTTTAAGTATCATCTCATTCTCATTTTTCTGTCCAAAGTTATTGTTTTTTTCGAACATGTAAAAATAACAAAAATAATACAATTATACAACACATATTTTTTTTATATAAATTCTTATAAAATTTAAATATTTAATGCACTTTAAAATATAAAATATTATTCAAAAAATTTAATAAATATACATTTTTTTTAGTATTAATCACACTTCGAAGCAACTTATTTTTATTCCTAGCAATTTAAGCGTTAATAACAAAACAAAACACATTGATTAATCTAAACAGAAATGTAATAAAAACTATCCAGGTATTTCGTATAAATTTAGTGAATGTCAAAGTTATATCAAAATTACTATAATTATAATTTTTGAAATAAAGTGAGTGATCAATCCAAAGAATTTTTTTTAACTAAATATATATGGCCATCGAAAAATTCCTAGAAAAAGTATCAAATTCATGTTCTCAAAGGTTAATAAATGTTTTTATGGGAACAATTTATCTTGTGGAGTTGGAATACAGAATAAGCACACAAGAAAATGGTTTCGAAATGCATACAAAGAAACGCGCTAAATTAATCAAAAGATAGGAAATTCATTAATTCATAATCTAGTCATTCTAATTTTTTCTTGATTTTCCTTTGAGTTTTTTTTTTTAACTCAGTCATATTGATGTTACGCTTATCAACAACATATTTATTCAATTTGTAAAATATTTTTCATTTACTCTATTTTTTTTTAAAAAAATTCTATTTTTTTTATGAGAGAGAAGTCAGTCATAGCATATATAAGAAATTATTATTATCCAAAGAGTTTTAATGATCGACAAAATTAAAACAACACTTGACTGTTTCAAGAAACAACTGCAAAGTCTTATGTATAACAAGTACCAGTTCAACCGCTTGTTTCCAACAGCTACAAGAATTTAGACCGCATTTCAGTTCCACCGTTTAAAGAAGAAGAAGTTCAAATCGGATGTTCAAAAAACATGATGTCGAAGTCATTAAAGAGCCATTTATTGCTCACCTAATGAAAGACAATTTCTGAACGGTTCAGAACATTCAAATGGGTATGCATCGCCACAAGTCAACAGCATTTTGCACAAGTCCCTATATCAATATGCATTTAAATCACTATCCCAGACGAGAAAGATTACTTCTTGTCCTACAAGTTTTGATGGTTTTCTCTGAACGGTTCAGAACATTCAAATGGGTATGCATCACCACAAGTCAACCACGTTTTGCACAAATCCTTATATCATTCTGCATTTAAGTCACTATCCCAAAACATAAAGATTTTAATGGTAAAAACTGTTGCCATAAAAGGATACTCGAAAGTAACTCTTCAAAGAACGAGATTCAAAGTTGTGCTAGCAAAGAGAACATTAAATGATTTGCTAAAGAACATTTAATGTATTTACGGCTGATAGTGACAATCATTCCAATGTTACATGTTAATGTTGCGCATCTCTTTCCGACCTTTGGAATGACATATTATATAAGCACAGCTGGAAGTATGCAACGGATAGACGCGAAAAAACGAGATACACAATCATCAAGCTTTCTACAGAAATTATTCCAAGCTTGCATACTTCAAGAATCTGAGCGCAATCAAAGATTACATACCTCAATCGCTCATTCAAAAACGCACTCAACAGAAAGATATATGATCTTTCATGGATATTATTCGTGCTACCAAAACAAGATTGTTTACTTATATCAATAACCTTTTGGTTATTTGATTAATAGTTGTGTCTGGTGAACCGAGGGTTCATAAAATCTAGAATTGTAAAATGATCGCAAATAGGTCCAAAACAGGCAGTGTGATATGTCCTAATTAGAGTGGGCTGTTGCAAAGACTTTTGTAAAGCCAAAGTCTTTTAGTGAAATTCTTCTTAAAGAGCAAGAAGGGGCAACATATGAGTTTTATCTACGGACATCCATAAAAATCTCGTGTCTTTACTTTCCGCAAGTTCTTACAGTTTTAACCGTATCTTGTTGATTAGATTGCCAACCGCTGAAATCATCATTAGAAATATTGAACTGGTTTTCGCACATGTCAAGTGGTTCATATTTCAACCGTTAAAACTGCGATATGTGGTATGTCATCACTGACATTTTAGAGAGCTTATTCACCTCCCCTCTAAACTCTTTCTCGAACATAACAAGTGATATTAGAGCGTGGTTTTCTCAAACATCGATATCTAAAATTTACACATGGCATCTTTCAACAAAATTCCTATGTTTTTTAAAGAAGATTATGATGATTGGAAGATTCGTATGCAGGTACATCTAGCAGCCCAGGATGACGATATGTGGTATGTCATCATTGATGGACTTATGAACATCTTGAAAGTAAATACAGCTGCGATTACAACTGAAGGTGCTCCCCAAATGGTGGAAAAACACCGATATGAATGGACAGCTGAAGATAAGAAGAAAGCAAATCTTGACAATGTCACAAAAGACATTCTCTATAAAACTCTGGATAAGAACATGTTTGCCAAGATCAAGACGTGCTCCACGGCAAAAGAGATATGGGAAAAACTCATACAACTATGTGAGGGCAACGATCAGACCAATGAAAACAAACTGACAGTTACCATCCAAAAATTTGATAATACAAAGATGATGCCAGGAGAAACTCTCATTGAATTTGATGAACGGTTTAGTGCTATTATTATTGAATTGACTTCACTAGGAAAAAAATTACTCTACCCGTGAAATTGCTTTAAAGGTGATGAGAGCTCTTCTGAGAGAATGTGATATGAAGACAATAGCAATGCGAGAATCCAAAGAATTGAACAAGCTGAAGCTCCACGATCTATTTGTTGATCTTAAAGCATACGAGTTCGAGCTTGGCATACGAACTGAAGAAGAACCATCAACCTCTCAAATAAATACTCTGGCAGCTACCATATTGGCTCTTCCGGTCAAGGAGTGTGACGTACCGTATTTTCATACTTAAAAAATGCGGAAGAAATAAAATTTTCTTAAATGTAAACATCCATACGGTCGTCACTCAACATTCATAAAAATAATTCTCAAAATCATCCATCACCAGAAAAATTTTGCTAAAAGAAACTGTCTCAAAATATTTCACATCCAGATATTTTAAAAAAATCAGATTATTTTTAAACTTTGCATAAAATGTAAACATTGCGGTCCTCGGGTCTAGCCTTCCACTCAGTCCAAGCCTGCCCCTTGGTCGTCACCTCCTGTCTCCTCAACATAGTCACTTGCATCGATCAAGTCTAGTGAGTCTAAAGACTCAACACGTATAAACTGGGATAACGAGTACTACGTAATAAAAGCGCATGCAACTTTAAAATAGGACATACATAACTTGAAGCTTGAACTTGCATAATAAACTTGGACATACGTACGTACATAATTAGACGTGCCATCCACATAAACTTTCATAAACATACTGCATACTTGAACATACGTAACTTCATCATTTTCGTAGAGGATGTTTCAAAGCAAGTGACCCATACATAATAAACGCCTGATCAGACAAACCACAGTACTGGGCTGGCAGGGACGTATCCACAGCCACATACATGAGATCCCCGTTCATAATTTAACGGGTCGGTTGGTCCCCGTTCATAATTTAACGCTTTCCAACTATGATCTAACCCGTTCATAATTTAACGGGGTGGAGAGGTCCTCGGCCACGTTCACCGACTTCCAAACCCATTCTTAATTTGGTCACAAGACATTTAGCATACCTCAAAAACTTAAAATATTTTCTTGCACGTCGTACATACTTACTTGGCGTTGAGGGAATCATTGGACTTCGATCGGGGCCGTCGCTGCTGCACGTACTAACTTGAATTTGCATACTTAACTTGCGTAACTTAACGTAGAAATCATACTTACTCTCGAGTTCAATCATTACTTAGGACGCTCTAAAATTTCCCATGACACGACCTTGACAATCCTTGCACTAAACCATGACATCAAACCTCAAAGCATGCTAAAATATTTTTCACAAAATATTCAAGACACGGACCCCGTGCCCAGGTCCAGCCCCGGGTCCGTGTAGGTACGGTAAAATGTGTGTGTAGAAAAGGGAAGACACGGACCCCGTGCTAAGGTCCGTGTAGGGGTCCGTGTAGATTCTGGAAAAAGGCACTCCGGAAGAACAAAGGCACGGACCCCGTGTCGAGGTCCGGGTAAGGGTCCGTGTAGTCTCGGTTTCTTGGCACTAAGGAGGAAACAAGGGCACGGACCCCGTGTCAGGATCCGTGTAGGGGTCCGTCTACCTACGGCACTACAAGACCTACGAAAAATTTCTTACACAATGCCTATTCTCCCAATTGACACATGATGGATCAAGATTCAACACTTTGAGACCCTCCTAGGACACCATAGTTATGAGCTAAGCTCGCATATACGTCCCAACATAACGAAGCCCGTCTTATCACCATAAAATCTCATAAACAACGAAATTGACAACGAGCGTTTCTTACGACTTCTAACAAATTCAAGAGCCTATCGACACTAACCGGCACCCCAAATACCAACCTAACAACATGCTATACATACCTAGAAGCAGCAACAATCACCCGTCGATTCCCAACGAAGCCTGCAACCATAAAACTTCAAGAACACAATTTTTGTAAAAGTCGCAGTTTGAGCAGTCCCACGAAAATCATCATAACTAACTCAATTTTCGTCCAAAAATCTCGAATTTTATATCAAATCGAAGCCATCGAAAATTTCTACAATTTTCTTATTGAAAGTTGTCTCAAAATCTCGACCTAAAATTCGCAGTTTCACCAGAACAGTAAAAACGTGATTTTTAGATCTAAAAAGGGCTCCAAAAGCGATTTAAACATGATTGCTCAAAATTCTACACAACATACACATGGTTTTACGCATAAATAACAACGCACGCATAATATGACATGATCGAAGCATCAAGAACAGAATATACGTGCCTTTTGATAATAAACGTTACCGAACCGGCGATATCGAAGCAGAGATGGAAGCGAGGTTGACCCGGAACGATCGTGCAACGATTTCTTTGAAGAAACTCAACAAAATACTGCTGGAAATAATCAGAGAAAGGGGCGGCTGCTCTTGGGGAAGGAGAACCCTAGGTTTGTCTTGTAAAAAAATCTGAAAATAAACTTGTAGGTGTGTGTTGTGTGTTTTAGTGTGTGTAAAAACGTGTGTGAGTGTAGAAAACGTGTGTGTGTGTTTTAATTAGGAGAAATTCTAGCTAAATTAACTATTTTAAAATACTAATTAAAGGTTAACACCTAATAATTTACTCAAAACTATCCAATTAAAATGATTACACATCAATTTTAAAAGTTTAAACTCTTAAATCACTCAATACATAAATAATGTTTTAAAATACTAAAACTCTATAATTTATTTAAAATGCCCCATCCTAAATCTTAAAATAAAATACCACATTCTAAATTGCCAAAATCGTCACCGGTCTTTCCCTCGATCCCGCCTCGAATAATCGCCTGGAACATGAAACTCGAAAAACATTTTAACGTGCATAACATAACATAAATAATTTAAAACAATGCATTCAAATAAATCATGCATGGCTTAAAACTCATTTTAAAATTAATTAAATGATTTACTAGTTAAATAAATGCATGGGTTATACGTGTACTGAATTTGGGCACTACAGTTCCTCCCCCACTTATAAAAATTTCGTCCTCGAAATTAAATCTTACCGAACAACTCCGGGCAGCGAAGTCTCATATCTGCTTCGGACTCCCATGTGGCCTCTTCCACTGATTGGTTTAGCCACCGGACTTTGACTAGCTTAGTCACTTTATTCCGAAGCCTACGCACTTGCCTGTCTAGGATTTGGACTGGTTTCTCCTCATAAGACAGGTTTAAAGCCAGCTGCAACGGCTCATAACTCAGAATGTGCGAAGGGTTAGCCAAATATTTCCTCAGCATCGAGACATGGAACACATTGTGTACCCCGGCCAAATTCGGCGGAAGGGCAACACGATAAGCTAATGTTCCAACTCTTTCCAAAATCTCGAAAGGTCCAATAAACCTTGGACTCAGCTTGCCCCTCTTCCCAAATCTCATAACACCCTTCATAGATGCTATCTTGACGAATACGTGATCACCAACGGTAAACTCGAGATCTTTCCTTCTCATATCAGCATAGCTCTTCTGACGGCTTTGGGCGGTATTCATTCTGTCTCTGATCTTGACCACCACATCTGCAGTCTGCTGAACTATCTCTGGACCAAGTTCTGCTCTCTCACCGACTTCATCCCAATGAACTGGTGATCTGCACTTCCTCCCGTACAACGCCTCATAGGGAGCCATACCAATAGATGCTTGGAAGCTGTTGTTGTATTTGAACTCCACTAGAGGTAGTCTAGATCCCAAGTTCCTTGAAAATCAATCATGCAGGCTCTCAGCAAATCCTCTAAACTCTGAATCACTCTCTCAGACTGACCATCTGTCTGCGGGTTAAAAGTTGTACTGAAAAGCAACTTTGTCCCCATGGCTGCATGTAAGCTCTTCCAGAAGGACAATGTGAATCTCGGGTCCCTGTCGGACACGATTGAAACTGGGAATCTGTAGTGACCCGTTCCAGAATCACCTACTAATCAGAACTTAAGCATGCAAAATTAACATTAAAACTGAATCAGGTAAAACAGCGGAAAAACAGCAATACAACCCAATCGAATCTGTAAGTACAAAATACTTAAACAACCAGATCGAACTAAATTCCAATAACAAATACCAATAACTACAAGTCAACCTCTGCCAGCTCCCTGTCCACTCCCTCCTGGACCGTCCAACCTGAGACCTGCCCCATCGAATAGGGTGTCCAAAACAGAGATAAACCGAGGACGTGAGCATAAAACGCTCAGCACCGAAAGCATGAGTATACAAGACTATGACATGCATGTATGCAAAATGTACTGGATACCAGGATCTGGGTATATCGAAATACTGCTCAGGTAAATGACGTCAAGGTATGTAGCACTCTGCGCCGTCGCACCAGGAGGTGGCTCCCATACCAAAATAAACCTGTGGATATACCGGTGACCTGACCACCGTCGGCCAACGGGGTCCAACCATCCACAACAAACGAGGGCTGAGCACCCTCTCAACAGGCTATCTCAAAAATAGTCAGGCTCAACATGATTATGCAAATGCCGCATAATAAACCATGCATCATATGACAGATAATAATGCAACATATAAACATGCAACACATAGTAAAGCATACTCAATCCTGCTATCTCGGATAGTACTTTCGTACCTCAAATCAGTAGATCCTAGCAATCAGCCCTAGAATCAAGCCTGCGTCCGTAGTCAGCCCACTGATGCCGCTAGCTCCCAACTAGAGCACAGCTCCGCTACAAAACCAGTAGCTCCCCGTTAGTGCCTAAACCTCGGGAAAAGACTAGAAACCCATCAGAAACGACTAAAACGCTTTGGAACACTCGGAATTGGCGAGTAAAAAGTGAAGCCTCGCGCCTCTATTTATAGACAACGATCGGACGATCCGATCCTCTTCGGATGATCCGATCCACTTCGGACGATCCGAACCCTGTACCCTTCGGACCTTCCGAACCCTTATCGGACGATCCGAACCCTGCATGTCTTCCACGTGTCCAGACACCTGTCTTCGGACGATCCGAACCCTGATCGGACGATCCGAACTCTGCATGTCTTCCACGTGTCCAGCCACCTGTCTTCGGACGATCCGAACCCTTTTCGGACGATCCGAACCCTATTCGGACGATCCGAACCCGGTTCGGTCCTTCCGATCTCACCGAAATATAATTAATCCAATAATTAACTCAAATTAGGCATCGGGATACTACATTCTCCCCCTCTAAAAAGGATTTCGTCCGCGAAATCGAGTCTGAAGAATGACAATTCTGAACAACAATACATTCAACTTAAGAATGAATTACAACTGAAAGCACAACTGAAATTACAATGATAACTGAAAATACTACAACTAGAACAACTCTGGATGCTCTGACCGCATGCGACTCTCTAGTTCCCAAGTAGCTTCTTCAGTACCTCGGCGCTGCCACTGCACTAAGACAAGAGGAATAGTCTTATGCCGCAGTACTTTATCCTTCCGGTCTAAGATCGAAACCGGTCTTTCTACAAAAGACAAATCCGGATTCAGCTGAACTTCTGTTGGATGCAAAACATGAGACTCATCCGCTACGTATCGTCTCAACAAGGACACATGAAACACATTGTGAACACTAGACAGATACGGTGGCAAAGCTAATCTGTAGGCCAAATCTCCCACACATTCTAAGATCTCAAAAGGACCAATGAATCTCGGAGATAGCTTACCCTTGAGTCCAAATCTCAGAATCCTCCGAAAAGGTGATACCTTGAGAAACACTTTCTCACCTGCATCAAAATGAAGAGGTCTGCGCTTGGTGTTCGCATAACTCGCTTGTCGATCCTGAGCAGTCTTAATCCGCTGTTTGATCACAAGAACTTTGTCCATGGCCTGCTGAATCAATTCTGGACCCTCGACCTGTCGTTCTCCGACTTCCTCCCAGAACAGAGGAGTACGACAACGTCGACCATACAATGCTTCAAACGGAGACATAACAATACTCCTATGAAAACTGTTGTTGTATGCAAACTCTATCAGTGGCAGATGATCCTGCCAAGCTGGCCCGAAATCCATCACACAAGATCTCAACATATCCTCAAGAGTACGAATAGTCCTCTCTGACTGACCGTCAGTCTCTGGGTGATATGCAGTATTCAAACTCAAGGTAGTGCCCAAAGCTTGCTGAAAGCTGCCCCAAAATCTAGATGTAAATCGAGGATCTCTGTCACTAACGATACTCACGGGCACACCATGAAACCGTACAATCTCCTGAATGTACAACCGTGCCATCCGATCGAAAGTGAAATCTCTGTTATATGGAAGAAAATGGGCAGACTTAGTAAGCCGATCCACTACCACCCAGATAGCATCTCTATTCCCCACAGACATAGGCAAGTGAGTCACGAAGTCCATCGTGATATGCTCCCACTTCCACTCCGGAATAGGAAGATTCTGCAACAAACCTCCAGGTCGTCGATACTCAGCCTTCACCTGCTGACAGACTAGGCACTTGGAGACATACTGATAAACATTACGTTTCATACCTTTCCACCAAAATCGAGTCCTCAAATCCTTATACATCTTGTTGCTCCCTGGATGAACACTCAACTTGCTACGATGAGCCTGGGACAAAATCTCCTCCCTCAAAGTGTCATCTTCTGGTACAACAACACGACCAGATAAGCACAAAAGACCCTCGGACTGATAGTGGAATCCAGAAGTATTATCTCCATCAGCCAACCGAGCTAATTTCTGAACCTTAGAATCAGACATCTGAGCATCTCTAATCCGAGAATACAAAACTGGCTCGGACAAAATAGTAGCTATACGGATACTCTCTGTTCCCTTCCGATGCTTACAATTGAATCCCATCGAACAGAAATCCTGAATAATCTCAGATACAGCACAAGTCTGAAGAGCAGATAATCTCACCTTGCGACTAAGAGCATCGGCCGTGAGATTCGCAGATCCTGGATGATACTTGATCTCACAATCGTAATCCTTGAGTAGATCCATCCAACGACGCTGACGCATGTTCAACTCAGCCTGAGTGAACAGATACTTCAAACTCTTATGATCAGTGAAGATCTCAAATCGCTCACCATACAGATAATGGCGCCAGATTTTCAAAGCAAAAACGATCGCTGCTAATTCCAGATCATGAACAGGATAGTTTTCCTCATGAGGTTTCAACTGTCTCGACGCATAAGCAATCACATGCTCATTCTGCATCAGAACACACCCTAGTCCCTGTAAAGAGGCATCGGTGTAAACACTGAAACCACCAGATCCAGACGGTAGAGCCAAAACAGGCGCAGATGTCAAACGTCTGCGAAGTTCCAAGAAACTCTCTTCGCACTCTGATGTCCACTCAAATGAAACATCTTTCCGAGTGAGCTGAGTGAGTGGCTTAGCAATCTGAGAGAAGTTGACAATGAAACGGCGATAATACCCAGCCAATCCCAGAAAACTGCGGATCTCGGCTACTGTCGTCGGACGCGACCAGTTCAATACCGCTTCCACCTTGCTCGGGTCAACTGAAACTCCCTTGCTAGAAATGATATGCCCAAGGAATACAACCCTGTCAATCCAAAACTCACATTTACTCAACTTCGCATAAAGCTGGTTCTCGCGAAGTGTCTGTAAAATAATCCTTAAGTGTTGTGCGTGTTCTTGCTGATCATGCGAATAGATTAAGATATCATCTATAAACACCACAACAAACTTATCCAAGAATTCCCGAAAAACCCGATTCATCAGATCCATAAAAACTGCTGGTGCATTCGTCACCCCAAAAGGCATAACCAGAAACTCATAATGCCCATACCGGGTCCTGAATGCAGTCTTCGATATATCTCCCTGATGAACTCGAAGCTGATGATAACCAGACCTTAAATCAATCTTGGAATACACAGAGGTACCTTGTAGTTGATCAAATAAATCATCAATCCGTGGCAACGGATACTTATTCTTTATCGTAGCACGATTCAACTGCCGATAATCTATGCAGAGCCGCATAGAACCATCCTTCTTTTTGACAAAAAGAACTGGTGCTCCCCACGGGGACACACTGGGTCGAATATACCCCTTGTCAAGAAGATCCTGCAACTGCTGTTTCAATTCTTGCATCTCCGATGGAGCTAAACGATAAGGAGCTCTAGATATTGGTGCCGTGCCTGGCACTAAATCAATGCCGAAATCCACATCCCGAACGGGAGGAAAACCAGGAATCTCTTCGGGAAAAACATCCGGAAAATCGCAAACCACTGGAATGTCACTGATACCGACACTAACTGCGGACGAATCAATAGCATAGATAAGGTAGCCTTCCCCGCTCGACTCTAAAGCACGACAGGCTTTCAGAGCAGAAACCACGGGCATCGGGGGTCGCGCTCCCTCTCCATAGAAAAACCAACTGTCGCCCTCAACTGGACGAAACTGCACAAACTTTTGATAACAGTCCACAGTAGCTCTAAACACAGTCAGCACATCTATTCCCAGAATGCAATCAAAATCCTCCATCGCAAGAATCATCAAATTAGCAGTTAAAACATTACCCTCAAACTCTAGAGGACAACCCAAAACTAGACGTTTAGCTAACACCGAATGACCCATCGGTGTGGAAACAGATACCACAACGCCCAAAGAAGTGAAAGGTAATGCATGACGCTTAGCAAATCTCGCAGATATGAATGAATGAGATGCACCAATATCAATGAGAACGTAAGCAGGTAATCCACATAATAATAATAAAAATAAACCTGCGATAACTCTCTCGTTCTCCTCAGCAGCCTGATCCTGGTTAAGAGCAAAGACCTGCCCTTGAGTACGCGGTCGGAGGTTAGAACCCTGAGTAGACTGTCCTTGCTGTGGCCTCTGATGAACTGAAGCCTGAGAACCAGATCCTGATCCTCCGCCCGTCTGTGGACAATCTCTCTTCATGTGGCCCATCTCACCGCACTTGTAACAAGCACCCGCAACCTTGCGACAACGCTCCGTCGGATGATCCTTCCCGCAGTGCTGACACGGGTCCCTCTTCTTCCCAAAATGGTGAACTCCTCCAGATCCAGAGGAAGAAGAAGTAGATCCAGCTTTCTTGAATGCTTGGGCGCGGGGACCCAAAGAACTAGTAGGACGAGCAAACTGCATGGCTCGACCTCTCAGCAAACTGCCCTCAGCCTGGCGACAACGATTCACAAGGCCCTCATACGATGTCGGATCATCGCAGACAACAACCCGATCATAAATCTCCTGATTGAGGCCCTGAAGAAAATGATTATACTTGGCACTAGCATTGTCACTGACATGTGGAACATACGGAAGCAACTCAAAGAACTTCTGCTGATACTCATCAACAGACAAACTTCCCTGCTTCAGATTGATCAACTCAATCGCCTTGGTCTGTAGAAGAGCTGGCGGAAAGTAAAGCAACATGAAAGCGGCTCGGAAATCGGCCCAAAGAACTCGACCCTGTCGCTGAACTATCGGTGCAGAGGTAGACCTCCACCACTTGCGCGCACCACCCTCCAGCAAGAAATCAAGGGTATCAATCTGCTGCTCCGCCGAGCACTGAAAAGTCTTGAAGCAGCTCTCCATCCTCTCAAGCCAGTTCTCCGCAACATCCGGAGTCTCACCGCCCGAAAGAGGTTTCGGCCCCATCTGCAAGAACCGATGCATACTAAAACTCCGAGGCTCATCACGACGGTGTTGACGACGTTCTCGATGCTCTCGACGACGCTCCCGATCGTCGTGGTCTCCCCAGCGTCCAACGCTGTCATGACTACTAGCATCGTCGTCAAAACCAGACATCTTTTAGCTACAAAAGTTACCAGAGATTAAACCCAAAAGAACAGTTCTAAATCCCAAAATCTTGATGCATGCTCTGATACCATAAATGTAGTGACCCGTTCCAGAATCACCTACTAATCAGAACTTAAGCATGCAAAATTAACATTAAAACTGAATCAGGTAAAACAGCGGAAAAACAGCAATACAACCCAATCGAATCTGTAAGTACAAAATACTTAAACAACCAGATCGAACTAAATTCCAATAACAAATACCAATAACTACAAGTCAACCTCTGCCAGCTCCCTGTCCACTCCCTCCTGGACCGTCCAACCTGAGACCTGCCCCATCGAATAGGGTGTCCAAAACAGAGATAAACCGAGGACGTGAGCATAAAACGCTCAGCACCGAAAGCATGAGTATACAAGACTATGACATGCATGTATGCAAAATGTACTGGATACCAGGATCTGGGTATATCGAAATACTGCTCAGGTAAATGACGTCAAGGTATGTAGCACTCTGCGCCGTCGCACCAGGAGGTGGCTCCCATACCAAAATAAACCTGTGGATATACCGGTGACCTGACCACCGTCGGCCAACGGGGTCCAACCATCCACAACAAACGAGGGCTGAGCACCCTCTCAACAGGCTATCTCAAAAATAGTCAGGCTCAACATGATTATGCAAATGCCGCATAATAAACCATGCATCATATGACAGATAATAATGCAACATATAAACATGCAACACATAGTAAAGCATACTCAATCCTGCTATCTCGGATAGTACTTTCGTACCTCAAATCAGTAGATCCTAGCAATCAGCCCTAGAATCAAGCCTGCGTCCGTAGTCAGCCCACTGATGCCGCTAGCTCCCAACTAGAGCACAGCTCCGCTACAAAACCAGTAGCTCCCCGTTAGTGCCTAAACCTCGGGAAAAGACTAGAAACCCATCAGAAACGACTAAAACGCTCTGGAACACTCGGAATTGGCGAGTAAAAAGTGAAGCCTCGCGCCTCTATTTATAGACAACGATCGGACGATCCGATCCTCTTCGGACGATCCGATCCACTTCGGACGATCCGAACCCTGTACCCTTCGGACCTTCCGAACCCTTATCGGACGATCCGAACCCTGCATGTCTTCCACGTGTCCAGACACCTGTCTTCGGACGATCCGAACCCTGATCGGACGATCCGAACTCTGCATGTCTTCCACGTGTCCAGCCACCTGTCTTCGGACGATCCGAACCCTTTTCGGACGATCTGAACCCTATTCGGACGATCCGAACCCGGTTCGGTCCTTCCGATCTCACCGAAATATAATTAATCCAATAATTAACTCAAATTAGGCATCGGAATACTACAGAATCCATGCAGACGGACTATCTCCTTGATATAAAGCTCCGCAAACTGCGTCATGGAGAAAGGCGTCTTCACTGGCAAGAAATGCGCTGACTTGGTGAGTCGGTCCACTATAACCCAAATAGAATTAAAACCTCTGACTGATCTAGGCAACCCAACCACGAAATCCATAGTAATGTTCTCCCATTTCCACTCGGGGATGGGGAGCGGCTTAACCAATCCTGCTGGCCTCTGATGTTCAGCTTTTACTTGTCGGCAAGTGATACATTCTGATACGAATCTACGGATGTCTCGCTTCATTCCTGGCCACCAATGCAAAATCTGGAGGTCCTTATACATCTTGGTACCTCTCGGATGGATAGAATACGGAGATGCGTGTGCCTCTGTCAAAATATTCTGTCTGATCGATTCACCACTAGGCACCCACATTCTACCTCTGTATCTCACAATCTCATCTGACACTGTATAAAGAACACTGCCCTTGGCCTCATCTTTCAGCCTCCATTTCTGTAACTGCTCTTCTAAGGACTGTCCTGCCCGGATACGATCTAGCAAATCAGATTTGACTGTCAGATTAGAGAGCCTAGGAGCTCTGCCCTTACGATAAATCTCTAGACCAAACTTCTGAATCTCAGATTGAAGAGGTCTCTGCACTGACAACTGAGCTACAACTGCCACTTTCCTGCTCAATGCGTCTGCGACAACATTAGCCTTTCCCGGATGGTAGCTAATTTCGCAGTCGTAATCTTTCACAAGTTCTAACCACCGTCTCTGTCTCATATTCAGCTCTTTCTGCGTGAAGAAATATTTGAGACTCTTGTGATCGGTGAAAATCTGACATTTCTCGCCGTAGAGATAGTGTTTCCAAATTTTCAGTGCGAAGAGAACGGCGGCTAGCTAAAGATCGTGAGTCGGATAGTTCTTCTCGTTCACTTTCAATTGACTGGAAGCATATGCTATGACTCGACCTTTCTGCATCAATACCGGGCCTAACCCGAGCTTAGATGCATCGGTGTATAGCACGAAATCACCTTGTCCCGTCGGCATGGCTAGCACTGGCGCCGATATGAGGGCTTGCTTCAACGTATCGAAGCTCTTCTGACATTCCGCACTCCACACAAATTTGGCATTTTTCTTTGTCAGGGAAGTGAGTGGCACTGCTATGGATGAAAATCCCTTAATAAAATTACGGTTAGTAACAAGCTAAACCCAAAAAGCTGCGGATTTCTGATGCATTCTTTGGCTCAACCCAATCCTTAACTGCCGCTACCTTGGCTGGATCCACCTCAATGCCGCTACTAGAAATTATATGATCCAAAAATGCTACCTTCTCCAACCAAAATTCACACTTACTAAACTTCGCGAACAACTTGCGTCTCTGCAAGGTCTGTAAAACTGTCCTCAAGTGCTGGCTGTGCTCCTCATGGCTCTTCGAGTATATAAGAATATCGTCAATGAATACTATAACGAACTGGTCGAGGAACGGCTGAAATACTCGGTTCATGAGGTCCATGAAAATTGCTGGAGCATTAGTCAGCCCAAATGGCATCACCAAGAACTCGTAATGCCCATACCGGGCCCTGAAAGCTGTTTTGTGGACATCTGCATCCTTCACTTTTAGCTAATGGTACCCTGATCGAAGATCTATCTTAGATAATACTGTAGCCCCCTGCAATTGATCAAACAAGTCTTCGATTCTAGGCAACGGGTATTTATTCTTGATCGTTACCTTGTTCAGCTCACGGTAATCGATGCACAGTCTCATGCTTCCGTCTTTATTTTTCACAAAGAGCACTGGTGCACCCCACGGTGAGCAACTCGGGCGGATAAACTCCTTGTCTAAGAGCTCCTGAATATGCTGCTTAAGTTCTAACATCTCTGCTGGAGCTAATCTGTACGGTGCCTTAGAGATTGGCACTGTACCTGGCATGAGATCGATTGTAAACTCCACCTCTCTATCTGGTGGAAGGCCTACGACGTCGTCTGGAAAGACGTCTGGGAAATCTCTGATTATCGGCACCCCTGATATAGAAGGAGTGGGCACGTCCGGTGCCGAGATGATACTAGCTAAGAAAGCCTGACACCCCTTAGAAATTAGTCTCCTCGCTTGCATGCAAGAGATCATGTGCGGGAAGCTCCTCCATCTGGCTGGCTCAAAAAGAAACTGCTCCATGCCCAATGGTCTGACTAACACCGATCTCTTCTGAAAGTCGATAAGAACTCTGTTCTTAGTCAGCCAGTCCATTCCCAATATAATATCTAACTCTGGCATCGGCAAAACGATCAAGTCGGCATATACGAGGTGGCCGTGCAATTCTAGATCGATATCTCTGACCACGCTGGTATCTAACAGCTCTTCCCCTGATGGGACTGTCACTGAAAAGTTCACGTCTAGGCCAATGGACTTGAGGTCCAAATGATTATCAAACGTTTCCGATTTGAAGGAGTGAGTGGCTCCTGAGTCGATCAGTGCAGTTGTGGATAATCTCTTAATAAAGATGTTTCCTGAGATGCGTTAGCACAACACAAAACTTATATCCTCGAAATTACTAACATACCTCAAGCGTAATAGAACTCAGTATCCCTAGGCACACAAAACATTACTAGCACCCTATTAATCCCAAGTAAAAAAATTCCACATGCAAGGCAAAATAATACTGAGCTTAGGTAGAAAAGTATACCGGTCAGCAACGTCGTGTCTGGATTCGCCTCATGTGCATGAATGGCGAATACTCTCCCTTGGGTTGGCTGCTTCCAGTGTGGGCACTCTTTCCACATGTGGTCCGTAGCTCCACATTTAAAACATTTCCCGGATCCCCATAGGCACTGTCCGGGGTGCTGGCGATTGCACTTCTGGCACACTAGGAAGTTACCGGGCTTTTGAGGCGCCACTTGCTGCTGGATTGGACCCTTGCCCTTTGGTGGTCCATGATACGGCTTCTTTCCTGGCGGCCCCGGCAACGGCTTCTTAAACTGGGGCCTCTGATGCTGCTGGTGGTGTTGCTGCTGCGGTGGAGCCTGATAGGGCCTCTTGCCCTGCCTGTCCGCCTCTATATCTCTCAGATCCTGTTCTGCCGCCAATGCTCTAGATATGGCGACCGCATAGCTAGTAGGGCTAGCTACTCTCACATTGCGGCGCAAGATCGGCCGCAGACCATTCAGAAAATGCCTCAACTTTGCCTGCACATCATTCGCAATGAGGGGCACGAGGTGACACCCTCTCTCAAACTTCCTCACGAATTCTGCCATGCTACCGTCTCCCTGCCGCACCGTCATAAACTCGTTGGTGAGTCTAGATCGTACCTCCTCAGTGAAGTACTTGGAGTAAAAGACCTCCTTGAAACCATTCCAAGGCAGCACCTGCAAGTTGACTGCCACTGATGCGCTCTCCCACCACAGTCTAGCGTCTCCAGTCAATAAGAAAGTGGCACAACGGACTCTGTCAGCATCTGTCAGCTACATAAAGTCAAATATTACCTCGATGGACTTGATCCATCCCTCAGCTACCATCGGGTCAGTGGTACCCGCAAACTCCTTTGGGCTCATCCTCCTAAACCGTTCATACACCGCCTCTGGTTGGGGCCTCGCCCCTGCACCTATTGCTGCTACCTGGTTCCCCGCAAACTGTGCGAAGAACTGCGTCGTACCAGCAAGCATCTGAGCCTGCATATCTGGAGGTGGCGGTGGTGGAGGATTGGCCCTCTCCTCAACTCGAGGCTCTTTGTCCTCCTCCCTTGATTCACGGTCGATCATACGTCTAGGAGGCATACTGTTCCAATGAATTACCCAACACGTAAACCCAACATGCATGTACATATCTCAATACTTTATGATGCACGTAGATCAAACTTAAAACATGCACATACTGAAATCATAACTTGATGCTTACTACATAACATTGTTAGAGTAGGTGCCCGTCGAGCCAAGTGTTGGCCGAGTGTTCACAATGAAACTCTATGTATAAACGATCTTTATTTTAATTATATTTGAAATTATTATTTTGGCACATCTTTATCTGTATACCCATGCTAGTTGCATAGATAAAGTCCTTGAATATACAAATAGTAGAAAGAATATGAGATGCTCATATGATGAGTATCATGAAACTCATATTTGGAATACTGTATATTCTAAACAGTTCCTAGTCGATTCAGCCGCCGCTAAGAAGGATATAGGCCGCTCGAGTTAGAGACTAGTATCTGCGATGTGAGTACCATGTTTCATTGGTAGGGGACATTGTGATGTCCAAGCATGCAGATAGGTGCTCCTGGAAGAGTGCACTGAACAACCCTCCATTAAAGGACTTTCCAAGTGGTTCTCACTTATCGAGTGGAAACGTCCTAGTTTATGGTTGTACACCATTAGTCCTTATGACCCGGGACAACATTGAGACTCTATGTGCTAGCATTGCACTTGCATCGATCAAGTCTAGTGAGTCTAAAGACTCAACACGTATAAATTGGGATAACGAGTACTACGTAATAAAATCGCATGCAACTTTAAAATAGGACATACATAACTTGATGCTTGAACTTGCATAACAAACTTGGCCATACGTACGTACATAATTAGACGTGCCATCCACATAAACTTTCATAAACATACTGCATACTTGAACATACGTAACTTCATCATTTTCGTAGAGGATGTTTCAAAGCAAGTGACCCATACATAATAAACGCCTGATCAAACAAACCACAGTACTGGGCTGACAGGGACGTATCCACTGCCACATACATGAGATCCCCGTTCATAATTTAACGGGCTGGTTGGTCCCCGTTCATAATTTAACGCTTTCCAACCATGATCTAACCCGTTCATAATTTAACGGGGTGGAGAGGTCCTCGGCCACGTTCACCGACTTCCAAACCCATTCATAATTTGGTCACAAGACATTTAGCATACCTCAAAAACTTAAAATATTTTCTTGCACGTCGTACATACTTACTTGGCGTTGAGGGATTCATTGGACTTCGATCGGGGCCGTCGCTGTTGCACGTACTAACTTGAATTTGCATACTTAACTTGCGTAACTTAACGTAGAAATCATACTTACTTTCGAGTTCAATCATTACTTAGGACGCTCTAAAATTTCCCATGACACGACCTTGACAATCCTTGCACTAAACCTTGACATCAAACCTCAAAGCATGCTAAAATATTTTTCCCAAAATATGCAAGACACGGACCTCGTGCCCAGGTCCAGCCCCGGGTCCGTGTAGGTACGGTAAAATGTGTGTGTAGAAAAGGGAAGACACGGACCCCGTGCTAAGGTCCGTGTAGACTCTGGAAAAAGGCACTCCGGAAGAACAAAGGCACGGACCCCGTGTCGAGGTCCAGGTAAGGGTTCGTGTAGTCTCGGTTTCTTGGCACTAAGGAGGAAACAAGGGCACGGACCTCGTGTCAGGGTCCGTGTAGGGGTCCGTCTACCTACGGCACGACGAGACCTACGAGAAATTTCTTACACAATACCTATTCTCCCAATTGACACATGATGGAACAAGATTCAACACTTTGAGACCCTCCTAGGACACCATAGTTATGAGCTAAACTCGCATATACGTCCCAACATAACGAAGCCGTCTTATCACCATACAATCTCATAAACAACGAAATTGACAACGAGCGTTTCTTACGACTTCTAACAAATTCAAGAGCCTATCGACACTAACCGGCACCCCAAATACCAACCTAACAACATGCTATACATACCTAAAAGCAGCAACAATCACCCGTCGATTCCCAACGAAGCCTGCAACCATAAAACTTCAAGAACACAATTTTCGTAAAAGTCGCAGTTTGAGCAGTCTGACTAAAATCATCATAACTCACTCAATTTTTGTCCAAAAATCTCGAATTTTATATCAACTCGAAGGCATCGAAAAGTTCTACAATTTTCTTGTTTAAAGTTTTCTCAAAATCTCGACCGCAAATTCGCAGTTTCGACCAGAATAGTAAAAACGTGATTTTTAGATCTAAAAAGGGCTCCAAAAGCGATTTAAACATGATTGCTCAAACTTCTACACAACATACACATGGTTTTACGCATAAATAACAACGCACGCATAATATGACATGATCGATGCATCAAGAACAGAATATATGTGCCTTTTGATAATAAACGTTACCGAACCGGCGATATCGAAGCGGAGATGGAAGCGAGGTTGACCCGGAACGATCGTGCAACGATTTCTTTGAAGAAACTCAACAAAATACTGCTGGAAATAATCAGAGAAAGGGGCGGCTGCTCTTGGGGAAGGAGAACCCTAGGATTGTCTTGTAAAAAAATTTGAAAATAAACTTGTAGGTGTGTGTTGTGTGTTTTAGTGTGTGTAAAAATGTGTAAGTGTGTGTGAGTGTAGAAAACGTGTGTGTGTGTTTTAATTAGGAGAAATTCTAGCTAAATTAACTATTCAAAATACTAATTAAAGGTTAACACCTAATAATTTAGTCAAAACTCCCCAATTAAAATGATTACACACCAATTTTAAAAGTTTAAACTCTTAAATCACTCAATACATAAATAATGTTTTAAAATACTAAAACTCTATAATTTATTTAAAATGCACCATCCTAAATCTTAAAATAAAATACCACATTCTAAATTGCCAAAATCGTCACCGGTCTTTTCCTCGATCCCGCCTCGAATAATCGCCTGGAACATGAAACTCGAAAAACATTTTAACGTGCATCACATAAACATAAATAATTTAAAACAATGCATTCAAATAAATCATGCATGGCTTAAAACTCATTTTAAAATTAATTAAATGATTTACTAGTTAAATAAATGCATGGGTTATACGTGTACTGAATTTGGGCACTACAAAGAGTCCACAAGTAAGAAATCGGCTGAGCAACTGAGCAATGAAGCTATGTCCTTACTTGTAAGAAAGTTCTGTAGATTTCTGCGTAAAAATAAATCTCAGATGACTAAGCTTTTGTTGGAAACTAAATTTCGAATGTTTGATGACAACTCTAAAAGTAAAACCGTGGTAAATGTAATATTATCCATGGTAAAATTATTATTAAAGATATGCTATTAGTTGAAAATTTGTGCTATAATCTGATCAACATAAGCCAATTATATGACAATGGTATACCGTTGAGTTTCACAAACACACATCCACTGTTAAATTTGCTGAAGGGAATATTGTGTTGATTGGGACTAGAGAGCAGAATATGTATAAGGTAAAATGGAATGATGACAGTTTGAATGCACCTATTTGTTTCATTGCATTAAATAGTAATAAGAATTGGCTTTGGCACGAACGACTTAATCATCTTAATTTCAAATTCATTGCCACTCTTAGCAAGCTTAAATTGGTATCTGGTTTACCTAACATTGATTTTGCAAAAGATAGAATCTGCATTGCCTGTCAGCTAGGTAAACAAGTTCGCTCAACATTTAAGAATAAAGGAAGAAACTCACCAGCTAGATGCCTAGAAATATTTCACATGGATTTGTTTGGACCCATACCGGGAATGAGCTCAAGGGGAAAAATACACCGTCGTGGTAATTGATGACTTCTCCCGGATGGGTAATATTCCTTAGTTCCAAAGATCAAATCACTGCTCATCTCATCAAACTTCTTAAGAGACTCTAAAATGAGAAATCTATAGCAGTAGACAGGAGCAGGAGTGAGAGGAACTGAATTTATAAACCAATTCTTGTCATCCTATCTTGAAGATCATGACATCAAACATGAACTCTCAGCTGCCAGATCACCTCAACAGAATAGAGTTGCAGAAAGAAGAAACCACACTCTTAAGGAAGTAGCTAGAACCATGCTAGCATAATCTAGAATCTCTCATAAATTATGGACAGAGGCAGTTAACACTGCTTGTCATAATCAGAACCGGTCCATGATCAACAAAAATCATGAAAAGACTCCATATGAGATCTGGCCCAGCAAGTAGCCCAAAATTGGATACTTCCGTATATTCGGCTGTTAGTGTTTTATACATAACATTAGCAAGACAAATTTAACTGCATTTGATATTAAATCTGATGATGGTGTCTTCTGCGATATTTAGCAGTGAGCAAAGCATATAGAGTATGTAATCAAAGAAATCTCACGGTTGAAAAATCCATACATATTGTATTTGATGAATCATCCACATGTCATGAAAATACTAACAACATCATACATGATTTTATTAGCCGTGATGCTACTAACCTTGAATCTAGCAGTGATGTCGAGATAGATTTAAGAAGAACAGTTGAGAACATATCTAAAAAAAGTCCAACCGTCCAAGAACAACTTAATCAGACAGTTGAACTGTGGGGACCCGGACGCTAATCATCTTCTTAATCGTGATTGGGACTAATTAATCATTTATAATAAACAGGGTCTAAATTTTTTTTTTTAAATACGGAAGGTAATGGAATCAAACTCTTATACATATCAGTATAAAAGTATAAATCTGATAAAATATACAATCATACACATCTCAGGTTCAACAACTAACTATCAAGTGTTTAAACCCTATCTCTAGTCCAAGTCCGTAGTCTCCACTCTAAATCGATCTTTCTTCACCTCTGTGACCCTGAACATGTCCCACCTGTTGTCATGCACACATACAGACAAGACAACAATCGGATAACTCCGGTGAGATATAAGTATCCCAGTATAAACAATGTATCAATGCAATCATATAAAACATATATAAAAGCATAAACAATCATTAAAAACATGTATCCAATCTGACTACATGAATTAATACGAATCTGTATTTAAAACAATGTCTTGTTATCTTATCTTAACTTATTTCTAATCTAGGGATCCCAATCTAATTTAGACTTTGGTATGCTGTATCGAATGTCTACAATAGACGTCGATCTACATCTAAGCTCATCGATACACCGTAAGTCTAGAGTCTCAGCGGTTCTGACAAGACTCGCCGGTTCTGCCCTAGCTAGGCTGATCTGCCCTAGACTCCAACTCTGACTCTGCTCTAAGTCAATAGATTAACATCTCAATCTGATAATCTGCAAATATCAATGCAATAAAATAAAGTATGTGATTTAGGGAAACTCTAGTCAAACCTAACTCGAGTTGTGCAATCCCGAATCAACATTTATTTATACCTTTCTCGCTGTCAATCTGATACAATCAAAGCCTTACTTCAATGTCTGTCACTGTTCAATCTGGTAATGAAAATATCAATATACTGTATCAATATTCTAATAAAATCACAACATCTCCGTTTCATCAAATTCTGAAATTAATAACAATTCCATAATCAGTCTGTTTTTCAATCTATCTTTGATTCTATGATGTCTACTATGTCAAGAACACCATATATGAATTATATTCGATTCTGACAACATCATAATTTCAAGACATATCAAAACTTAACAAAACTTACGTCCAGTTGAAGCCCGCGTGGATAGGAACACAGTACTGCAGTCATATTCAAAATCGGACGAACGGATCGAAATATAAAGGCGTAAGGATTTTCAGAGGAACTCTCGAGCTTCTTTCTTCTGATTTATGAAGGCATGAAACCTATATATATATCTCAATTGCATGTGAAGAAACATGGCTAATTATTCTCGCATTTCAGTCGGCGCTCGGGCGGTCCATCTTTACCGCTCGGGCGCGGAACGTTCTGTCCAAGCCTTTTCTTATTGCACATTGGCGCTCGAGCGGTCATAAACTACCGCTCGGGCACCGCACCTTCTGCCCGAAATGTATCTTTAATGAACACTGGCGCTCGGGCGGTCAAAAACTACCGCTCGGGCGCCAGACTCTCTGTCCACAATTGTGTAATTCATATGCTTGGCCCAATTTTGTCTCGTAATGGCCCGGCTATAATCACATCAATTCAAATTCAAAAATCTTCGCTTAACATGATATAAAATCTAGGGCATTACATTTCTCCCCCCCTAAGATACGATTTCGTCCCCGAAATCACAGGCAATCAATCGTATCAATAAGGAGTATATACATAAACTGTATGAAAATTTACATTATCGAAATAACTCTGGGAACTCTTGTCTCATATCTGATTCAGTCTCCCAGGTTGCTTCTTCCGTGCCATGACGAGTCCATTGAACTTTCACAAGTGGAATAGTCTTCGTTCTGAGCTGTTTTTCTTTATGATCGATAATCTGAATCGGTTTTTCAACATAGCTCAACGTCTCATCTAGTTCGGCCTCGTCTGGTTGAATAGCATGTGAAGCATCCGGAAGGTATTTCTTTAATGACGATACATGAAAAACATCATGTATCTCGGATAATGAAGGCGGTAAAGCAAGTTGATAGGCACGATCCCCTTTCTTCTCGAGAATCTCATAAGGCCCAATGTATCGTGGAGACAATTTCCCTTTCTTGCCAAATCTGACAACTCCTCTGAAAGGTGAAATTTTCAAAATTACTCGGTGTCCTGCTTCAAATACCAACGGTCTACGTCGAACATTGACATATTTGGCATGTCTGTCTTGTGCTGCCTTCATTTTCTTTCGAAATAGCTTCACTTTTTCTGTCATATCTCTGATCATATCTGGTCCAATCTCAGGAACTTCAGAGATATCATCCCAATAGAGAGGGGATCTACACTTCTTTCCGTACAATGCTTCGAATTGTGCCATCTCAATACTCGTCTGATAGCTATTGTTGTACGAAAATTCACAAAGCGGAAATGTATCTTGCCAATTAGTGCTAAAATCAAGCACTACTGCTCTCAGCATATCCTCCAGTGTTTGGATAGTCTGCTCTGACTGTCCGTCGGTTTGTGGATGATATGCGGTACTCAGATGTAATTTCGTACCGAGAGCCTGCTGCAAACTCTGCCAGAAGTGCGAAGTAAATCTAGGATCACAATCTGATACAATTGACTTCGGCACTCCATGCAATCTGAACACTTCTCTGACATAGATATCTGCCATCTGGTCAAATCTGTACGTCATCTTGTACGGAATAAAACATTCAGATTTGGTTAATCTGTCAATCACGACCCAAATCGCATCACAACCTTTGGAGGAACGCGGTAGCTGCGTCACAAAATCCATGGAGATGTGATCCCATTTCCATTCAGGAATGGATAAACTCTGTAATAATCCTCCTGGTTTCTTTCTTTCTGCCTTTATCTGCTGGCAATTCAGACATTTGGAAACAAATTCGGCAATGTCAGTCTTCATTTGTTTCCACCAGAACTGTCTTTTCAAATCATTATACATCTTTCTGCCACCAGGATGAATACTGAATCGACTGTTGTGCGCTTCTGACAATATCTGTCGTCTCAAATCTGAAACATTCGGCACAACCAGACGATTATTCACATACAAGGCGTTATCACGTACCTGATACTCTGATCGATTTCCTGTTCTAACCATTGATATTTATTTCTGTACATTCTGAGCTGCCTTAATTCTTAAAATCAGCTCTGGTTCTACTTGAACTGTATGAAGTCTTAACGGTCTATAATCTGTTTAAAATGCTAATCCAGACAAACAGCAGTCTTCTATCAAATTTGAAACACCAATCGTCGATAAGGATAAAGAACATACCTTTCGACTCAGTGCGTCTGCTGCTGCATTAGACTTTCCTGGATAATATTTGATTTCACAATCAAAGTCTTTAAGCAAATCAAGCCATCTTCGTTGCCTCATATTAAATTCAGATTATGAAAACAGATATTTTAAACTCTTATGATCAGAATATATCTCAAACTTCTCACCGTAAAGATAGTGTCGCCATATCTTTAATGCAAAGACAATGGCTGCCAATTCTAGATCATGAATTGGATAACGGGTCTCATGTGGTTTAAGCTGTCTTGAGGCATAAGCAATAACATGCCCTCGCTGCATCATAATACATCCCAACCCTCTGTGAGAAGCGTCGCAATAAACCACAAAATCACCAGTACCGGATGGGATAGTCAACACCGAGGCACTGGTCAACCTCTTTTTCAACTCCAGAAAACTGGTCTCGCATTCTTCAGACCAAACAAATGGAGCATTCTTCTGTGTCAGCTGAGTAATTGGTTTAGCTATACTCGAGAAATCTTTAATGAAACGACGGTAATATCCCGCTAAACCCATGAAACTGCGAATTTCGGGCACTGACGTCGGTCTTGGCCAAGAAATCACGGCTTCCACTTTACTGAGATCTACTGATATCCCATCTCCGGATATAATATGACCCAGAAATACTACCTGTCTTAACCAAAACTCACATTTTGACAGTTTAGCATATAACTTCTCAGCCCTTAAAATTCGCAACACAGTTCTTAAATGCTCAGCATGCTCACTCATATTCTTTGAATAAATCAAAATATCGTCGATGAAAATAATCACAAAATCATCGAGATATTTCTGGAAAATACGGTTCATCAATCCCATAAATACAGCTGGAGAATTCGTCAAACCAAATGGCATGACAATAAATTCATAGTGTCAATACCTGGTTCTGAATGCTGTCTTTGAGATACCAGAATCTCTGACTCTCAGCTGATGGTATCCAGATCTCAAATCGATCTTGGAATATACTGAAGAACCCTGCAACTGATCGAATAAATCATCAATATGAGGCAAAGGATATTTATTCTTTATCGTTGCCTTGTTCAGTTGCCGATAGTCGATGCAGAGTCTCATCGAACCGTCTTTCTTTCTTACAAACAGTACTGGGGCACCCCAAGGAGAAACACTCGGTCTGATGTACCCCTTGGCCAGTAAATCTTCTAGCTGATCTTTCAATTCTTTCAATTCAACTGGTGCCATTCTGTACGGTGCTCTAGAAATCGGCACGGTACCTGGCATCAATTCAATGCTGAAGTCTATCTCTCGAACTGGAGGTAATCCCGGAATCTCATCTGGGAAGACGTCAGCAAACTCACGTACCACTGGCAGATCTGCCAATGCTGGACTCGACTTCAGTAAATCTACTGAATATACAAGGAATCCCTCTGCTCCTTTTTGTAACAATCGAGTCATAGATAATACGGATATTAAAGGAATTCTCGATCTAGAACCCTTACCGTAAAATTTCCACTCTTCAACTATGTCTGGTCTGAATCTCACTATCTTGTGGAAACAATCAACTATCGCTCTGTACTTGGTCAGCATATCAATACCGATAATACAATCGAAATCGGACAACCCAAGTACGATGCAATCTAATTCAATCTCATGCCCGTCATACTGTAGTACTCAATGCTTAACAGAATTTACGGATATCAAACCTGGCCCCAAAGGCGAAGAGACAGACACTACAGTAGCTAAAGACTCTACATGCAATGCATGACTTAATGCAAATCGTTCATGAAATAAATGTATGTGAAGCACCGGTATCAATTAATACATAAGTAGGGTAACCACATAAAGAACAGTTACCTGCCACAACGTCATCTGGTGCTTCCTGGGCCTGATCCTATGTAAAAGCGAATACCCTGGCCTGCTGTCTAGGAGGCTGGCTAACAGTCTGGCTACCTCCTGGCCTCTGCTGTGACTGAGCTGGCGTTGGCTGAAATGTGTGAACAGCAGCTGATCGTCTCTCAGTCTGTGCTGCTGATCCCGATGACTCGGCTCCTTGAGATCTTTGAGAACCTCTCATTGGACACACTTTAGCAAAGTGTCCCGGCTGTTTACAAATGTTGCAACTACCAGTCACTCCCTGGCATTGCTCAGTTGCATGCCTTCCTCCAAAAGTCTTGCAATAAACTCCAGTGTAACTCTGGCTCTGTCTAGAACCACCGGAGCTAGAAGAACTACTGCCAGATTTCTTGAATTGCTTTCCCCTGGCTTTCAGAAATTCCTTCTTCCCTCCACTGCTGCTAGCACTCTCAAATCTGGGAGGTGGTTGTTGTGGTCTCGGTGCTGGAGGCGTAAATGAAGCCCTTTTCTGTCTCATCAGACCGGCTTCTGCTCCCTTAGCTCTGTTCAGGGCGTCAGTAAAATTATTCGGTCGCTCTGTGTTCACCAATGTGAAAATGTCATGGTTCAAGCCATTGATGAACTGGTCGGCAGTAGCTTCCTCGCTGTCAGCTACATGTGGAGCAAATTTCAACAAGGAGGAGAAATTTGACATGTACTCTTCTATGTTCATCTGTCCCTGCTTTAAATTGGCAAATTCCGTCCCCTTATCCTTTCGGTATGACACTGGAAAGAATCGTTGATAAAATTCAGTTCTGAGTATATTCCAGGTAATAGTCGTACCTCTATGCTCCATGGCTCTCTTTCTCGTAATCCACCAGTCCTTTGAAACATCGTGTAACTGGTGTCCAATCAATTTCACTCTCCTCTCATCGGTATACTCCAAGGATTCAAACAGCATTTCTATATCATCAAGCCAACTCTCGCATTCCACAGCGTTCTTTGTTCCTTTCAAGGTTGGCGGTTGAAATGACTGAAATCGTTTCAGTAACGTTTCCATTGGAGTCGGAGTGACATCCATTGGAGGATTTGAAGTACTTCCCTGTTCTGGTACTCGTCTCGGAGGCATATCTGATAACCAAATAAGTTAGTAACAAATACCACAATTTTGTTTTAATCCTCCTCTGATCATCTTAATGCTGATCTTGAATCAGTGCTGATCCAATCTCAATAAAACATATTACTATATCAAATCAGATAAAGAAGTAACATGTATTAAAGCAGTAAGACATGCTAGCATTCAAAAGCAGGAAAGAAAATCTCAATCTACCCCGCTCACTAGCCTCTTCTATCTCAATCTAAAGGATCTATCGCTCTGATACCACCTGTTGTGGGGACCCGGTACGCTAATCATCTTCTTAATCGTGATTGGGACTAATTAATCAATTATAATAAACAGGGTCTAATTTTTTTTTAAAATGCGGAAGGTAATGGAATCAAACTCTTATACATATCAGTATAAAAGTATAAATCTGATAAAATATACAATCATACACATCTCAGGTTCAACAACTAACTATCAAGTGTTTAAACCCTATCTCTAGTCCAAGTCCGTAGTCTCCACTCTAAATCGATCTTTCTTCACCTCTTTGACCCTGAACCTGTCCCACCTGTTGTCATGCACACATACAGACAAGACAAAGGCCGGATAACTCCGGTGAGATATAAATATCCCAGTATAAACAATGTATCAATGCAATCATATAAAACATATATAAAAGCATAAAAAATCATTAAAAACATGTATCCAATCTGACTACATGAATTAATACGAATCTGTATTTAAAACAATGTCTTGTTATCTTATCTTAACTTATTTATAATCTAGGGATCCCAATCTAATTTAGATTTTGGTATGCTGGATCGAATGTCTACAATAGACATCGATCTACATCTAAGCTCATCGATACACCGTAAGTCTAGAGTCTCAGCGGTTCTGACAAAGACTCACCGGTTCTGCCCTAGCTAGGCTGATCTGCCCTAGACTCCAACTCTGACTCTGCTCTAAGTCAATAGATTAACATCTCAATCTGATAATCTGCAAATATCAATTCAATAAAATAAAGTATGTGATTTAGAAAAACTCAAGTCAAACCTAACTCGAGTTGTGCAATCCCGAATCAACATTTATTTATACCTTTCTCGCTGTCAATCTGATACAATCAAAGTCTTGCTTCAAGTCTGTCACTGTTCAATCTGGCAATGACAATATCAATATACTGTATCAATATTCTAATAAAATCACAACATCTCCGTTTCATCAAATTCTGAAATTCATAACAATTCCATAATCAGTCTGTTTTTCAATCTGTCTTTGATTCTATGATGTCTACTATGTCAAGAACAACATATATGAATTATATTCGATTCTGACAACATCATAATTTCAAGACATATCAAAACTTAACAAAACTTACGTCCAGTTGAAGCCTGCGTCGATAGGAACACAGTACTACAGTCAGATTCAAAATCGGACGAACGGATCGAAATATAAAGGCGTAAGGATTTTCAGAGGAACTCTCGAGCTTCTTTCTTCTGATTTATGAAGGCATGAAACCTATATATATATCGCAATTGCATGTGAAGAAACGTGGCTAATTATTCTCACATTTCAGTCGGCGCTCCGGCGGTCCATCTTTACCGCTCGGGCGCGGAACGTTCTGTCCAAGCCTTTTCTTGTTGCACATTGGCGCTCGAGCGGTCATAAACTACCGCTCGGGCGCCGCACCTTCTGCTTGAAACGTATCTTTAATGAACACTGGCGCTCGGGCGGTCAAAAACTACCGCTCGGGCGCCAGACTCTCTGTCCACAATTGTGTAATTCATATGCTTGGCCCAATTTTGTCTCGTAATGGCCCGGCTATAATCACATCAATTCAAATTCAAAAATCTTCGCTTAACATGATATAAAATCTAGGGCATTACATGAACGGTTGAACAATCACCCGCAGGAAAATGATCAGTCAAAAGAGGAAATGGTGGAACAAGAAGATGTAACGGCTCAACCAAATGAGCCCAATCTATTTAGACCAAGTCTCTGGTGGAAAAAAGGATTACCCACTCGAGCTGGTCATTGGTAACCCAACCGCTCCCCTTAGAACCAAAAAACAAATGGTAGATGAATTTATGCATGTTGTTTTTGTTTCTCAGTTAGAACCTAAGAAAATCAATGATGCGTTGAATGATACAAACTGGATAGAAGCTATGCAGGAGGAACTTATTGAATTCAAAAGAAGCAAAGTTGGCCACCTAGTTCCTCGACCTACTAATCCACATGTAATTGGCACTAAGTGGGTATTTAGAAACAAAATTGTTAAAAATGGTTCAATAATTAGAAACAAATCCAGATTAGTGGCACAAGGTTATAGACAGGAAGAAGACATTGACTTTGATGAATCATTTGCTCTTGTTGCTAGACTAGAAGCAATTAGAATATTCTTTGCATTTGCAGCATTTAAAGACTTTAAGGTATATCAAATGGATGTTAGGTCGGCATTCTTAAATGATCTGCACAATGAGGATGAAACATCTACCGTTTTAAAAGTGCGGATGTAAGGCTCGAGAATTATCGGTTGTCATTGATGTTGACTCGAAGCTATGGTAATGCATGACATTTAGAGTGGAAATTTTGAAGCATGGCCGAAGCCACACTGCACCCGCGGTGTTAGAGATACAGCACCCGCGGTGCATTGAGAGGAAATTAGTGAAATTGTGCGAACAGACACCGCACCCGCGGTGTTAGCAAGACCGCCCCCGCAGTGTAAGACCGCACCCGCGGTCATGTAAGGACCGCACCCGCGGTCTAGGTGCTGCAATGTTAGATTAATTCGCCGTGAGCACAGCGCACCCGCGCTCTTGAGTTGCCGCACCCGCGGTTTGCATGCGAAAATGCCACCTATGTTTCTCAACTTGACACATGGCATGATATATATATAGTTTGGAATGACACTTCACTCTTCATGTCTTCAGAGAGGGAAAACCGAGAGCATGCAAGAAGAACTACCATTTCCTTCAACCTAGAACTTGTGGTTTTGAATGATTTAGTGTTCCGATTTTAATTTTGAGGCCGGATTCATGATCCTTGCAACGAGGGCTATCAAAGGATGTAAGTATTGTTCAATTCCAGCCTATTTCGAAATTCATATGTTGGGGAAATTATGTTTTGAGTTGAGAAATGTGTTCTTAGTATATCAAGCATCGTAGATTCATTATCAGATTGATTTTCGGATATCGTATGCTTTTGTTCGAAATTCCAGCATGTATTATGTGAAGATTTTACAGATTCTAGCTGGTGGATTGATGTTTAGATGAGATTATGAGTTGTTGGGATTGATTATGATATTGTTATGTTGAGATTGAGTTACCGGTATCAAAGACATACGCCGTTATGCCGTCAATTGTTACCGAGATGGAGTATTGACTTGTACAAGATTTTGATATGAGTTATATCTTGATAGAATGCATTGTTATATTGTCATTTCAGATTAGTTTTGACAGAGTGACATTCCGACTTCGAGACTTCGACCGACGATTCGACAAGAAAGGTATAATTCATGTGGTCACGGGATTGCACAACTCGATTCAGATTTGATACGAGTTTCCCTAAATCACATACTAGATTGTTATTACATTTGATTATGTAATGCCTTGTTTATTGATTTATATTCGAGTCCTGAGATAGGAGAGATTGGTAGACTTGCCAAAACTAGACGTTTCGGTGTATCGACGCATAGGAGCAGATTTGCTATATGTGTAGACCCTCGATACAGAGTTGACCGAAGTCTAGGAATAAGACGTACCGTTGCCCCGAGTGGTTGGGTAGGTAACAGACCGTCTTATTCACACCGGGATCCCTAGATTAGAAAAGAGTTGAGTCAAGATTTGAATGTTGAATACAGATTTGTATTCTACTACATGTTTAGATTTATATTCATGTTACTTGATTTATGTTATGCATTTGTACATGATTTATTACATTGCATGCATCCATGTTTTATACTGGGATATGTTCTCACCGGAGTTATCCGGCTGTCGTCGTGTCTGTATGTGTGCATGGCAACAGGTGGGGCAGGATCGGGGTCACGAGCTAGATGAGAGATGATGATAGCGTGGAGATCTCGGGCATTGCAGATTACTAGTGTTTTCTTATGAAACTTGTACTACTTATGTTTGTAGTTGTCATTTGAACACTAGTGTATGTTTGTACGAACAGACTTGTATGTACATTACGTTGTTTAATTTCTATCGAGATATGTTATGCTTTAGTTAATACATTTGAATTAAAGTTAAAAGCAAAATTTTGACCCACATTTTCGAACAAAGATCCAATTAAATCCCAAAAGAATAGAGTTAGAGCCCGGGTCCCCACAACAGGTGGTATCAGAGCCGTAGGTTCTGTAGACTGAGATAGAGTAGAATGAGCGGGGTAGATCGAGTCATCTTCCTTGCTTTTGAGATGCTAGCATGATCTATTGCTTTCCCTATTATATGTTGTGTTGTATTATCTTAATTGATTTACAGCATTTCAAGCCTGAATCAGAACCGATTCTCGATCAGAGGTATATGATCAGAGGAGGGCTGAGACAGATGATATTGATTGTGTACTAATCAGTTTGGTAATCAGATTTATGCCGCCTAGACGAGTGCCACAGCCAGAGCAGGGTAGCACATCCGGTGCACAGATGGATGTCACTGCTACGCCGATGGAGACCTTATTGAAGAGATTTCAGTCTTTCCATCCGCCTATTCTAAAGGGCACAGAGAGTGCAGTAGAGTGCGAGAGCTGGCTTGATGATATCGAAATGTTGTTTGAGTCTTTGGCATATACTGATGAGCGACGTGTGAAACTGATAGGGCATCAGATGCAGGAGGTTGCCAAGAGCTGGTGGTTGACTACGAAGAGAGCCTTGGAACACCGAGGCATTGATATCACGTGGAAAGTTTTCAAGGATGAGTTCTATCAGCGCTTCTTCCCCGTCTCCTACCGAAAAGATAAAGGGGCTGAATTTGCGAATCTGAGACAGGGACAGTGGAACATCGAGGAGTATGTTGCGAAATTTTCTGCATTGCTACGATTTGCACCGCATGTGGCCGGGAACGACGAGGCAGTGGCCGATCAGTTCATCAACGGATTGAATCCGGATGTTTTTACTTTGGTGAACACGGGACGGCCTAACACTTTTTCGGAGGCACTGAACCGAGCAAAGGAGCAGAGGCTGGCTTGATCAGGCAGCGAGGAGCTTCCTACGGTGTTCAGGGGCAGAGACCGCCACAGTCCACGACCGTACAGTTTCCACCACCTCCTCCTCGTTTTGACAGTGGAGCTAGTGGTAGTGGCAAGAAGGATTTTCTGAAGGCTAAGGGCAAACAGTTTAAGAAATCTGGGAGCAGTTCATCGAGTTCTAGTGGATCTCGACAGAGAGGTCAGGGGTCAGATTATAGTGGCGCATACTTTGGTTCGTGCGGAGGGCGACATGCGACGGAGCAGTGTCAAGGAGTTCTGGGACGCTGCAACATCTGTAGGCAACAGGGACACTTCGCCAGAGTTTGTCCCCAGAGAGGTGCACAACGATTCCAGAGCACAGGATCATCAGCACCAGCGCCACAGATGGAGAGACAGGCATCTTCTGTACACTCATTTCAGCCACCCTCCACACAGACCCAGCAGAGACCAGGAGGTAGTCAGACAGTGAGTCAGCCTCCCAGACAGCAGGCACGTGTTTTTGCGCTGACAGAGGAGCAGGCGCAGGAGGCGCCAGATGACGTCATTGCAAGTAGCTGTTTTCTTTGCGGTTATCCTGCATATGTGT
The DNA here is from genome assembly GCF_022965805.1 of Primulina eburnea. NCBI lineage: Eukaryota > Viridiplantae > Streptophyta > Magnoliopsida > Lamiales > Gesneriaceae > Primulina > Primulina eburnea. The sequence goes on along the minus strand of NC_133111.1, from coordinate 22,180,767 downwards.
TGATTGACACAGGTGCATCTCATACATTCATATCTGAACATTTTGCATTAAGACATTCGTTGCCTGTTGAGTCGATGTCTACGGTAGTGTCTATAGCTTCTCCGTTGGGGAGTGGTTTGATATCTGTGACTACTGTTAGACACTGTATGCTTCAGTTTGAGGGGCATGAGATTGATCTTGATTGTGTAGTACTTGGTTTAGCTGATTTTGACTGTATAGTTGGTATAGACATGTTAACCAGGTACAGGGCCACGGTAGATTGTTTCCACAAAATTGTCAGATTCAGACATGAAATGACAGAGGAGTGGAAATTCTACGGCAAGGGTTCCAGATCTCGGATTCCCTTAGTATCTACTCTGACTATGAGTAGATTGCTTCAGAGAGGAGCAGAGGGCTTTCTCGTATATTCAGTAGATTTACTGAAGTCGAGCCCAGCATTGGCAGATCTGCCAGTGGTTTGCGAGTTTGCAGATGTTTTTCCTGATGAGATTCCAGGGTTGCCTCCAGTTCGAGAGGTAGATTTTAGCATAGACCTTGTGCCAGGCAGTGTTCCTATTTCAAGAGCTCCGTATAGGATGGCGCCTGTTGAACTGAAAGAGTTGAAAGCACAGTTGGAGGATCTTCTGTCCAAGGGATATATCAGACCCAGTGTATCTCCTTGGGGTGCTCCGGTGCTTTTCGTTAGAAAGAAAGATGGTTCGATGCGACTGTGTATTGATTACAGACAGTTGAACAAGGCAACAGTGAAGAACAAATATCTGTTGCCGCGCATCGACGATTTATTTGACCAGTTACAGGGATCTTCGGTATATTCGAAGATTGATTTGAGATCAGGGTATCATCAGCTCCGAGTTAGAGATGTTGATATACCGAAGACTGCATTCCGAACCAGGTATGGACACTACGAGTTTGTTGTTATGCCTTTCGGTTTGACGAATGCACCTGCGGTGTTTATGAGTTTGATGAACCGCATTTTTCAGAGATATTTAGATGATTTTGTGATTGTGTTTATTGACGACATTTTGGTGTATTCGAAGAATTTGACTGAGCATGCAGATCATCTGAGGATCGTATAGAAGATTTTAAGAAAAGAGCAGTTGTATGCCAAACTGTCCAAGTGTGAATTCTGGTTGCGACAGGTTGTCTTCTTGGGGCATATTATATCTGGAGATGGTATTGCGGTAGATCCGAGTAAAGTTGAGGCTTGTGATCAGTTGGCCGAGACCGACTTCTGTGCCTGAGATACGCAGTTTCATGGGTCTAGCCGGGTATTATCGACGTTTTATCCGAGATTTCTCCAGTATAGCGAAGCCTATCACTCAGTTGACCCAGAAGAATATGCCATTTGTGTGGTCCGAAGATTGTGAAGCCAGTTTTGTAGAACTGAAGAAGAGGCTGACTAGTACGCCTGTCTTGACGATTCCTTCAGGTACAGGTGAGTTCGTTGTATATTGTGATGCATCTCACAGAGGGCTAGGGTGTGTTCTTATGCAGCGAGGGCACGTGATAGCGTACGCCTCTAGACAGTTGAAGCCGCACGAGACTCGTTATCCGATTCATGATCTTGAATTGGCGGCGATTGTGTTTGCACTTAAGATCTGGCGTCATTATCTGTATGGCGAGAAATTTGAGATCTATTCCGATCATAAGAGCCTGAAATATCTCTTTTCTCAGTCAGAGTTGAACATGAGGCAGCGACGATGGCTTGATCTGCTGAAAGATTTTGATTGCGAGATCAAGTACCATCCAGGAAAGTCGAATGCAGCGGCAGACGCCTTGAGTCGAAAGGTATGTGCTCTTTCCTTGTCGACTGTAGGTGTATCGAATTTAGTGGAGGATTGTTGCTTGTCTGGATTGATATTTGATACAGATAGTAGACCGTTGCGACTTGCTGCGATTCAGATTGAGCCAGACTTGATTATGAGGATCAAAGAAGCGCAGAGAACCGATCCGAGTGTGCAGAGATCGATTGATATGGTCAGAGCTGGTCATATCTCAGAATATCAGGTTAGAGATTCTGTTCTGTATGTGAATAACCGTCTAGTGGTGCCAGATGTTTCAGATTTGAGACGACAGATCATGTCAGAGGCACACTGTAGTCGGTTCAGCATTCATCCTGGTGGCAGGAAGATGTACAATGACTTGAAGACGCAATTCTGGTGGAAGCAGATGAAGACAGATATTGCAGAATTTGTGTCTAAATGCCTGAATTGCCAGCAGGTGAAGGCAGAAAGAAAGAAGCCCGGAGGTTTACTTCAGAGTTTGTCTGTTCCTGAATGGAAATGGGACCACATTTCCATGGACTTCGTGACGAAGTTACCTCGATCTTCGCGGGGCTGTGACGTGATTTGGGTTGTGATAGACAGACTGACCAAATCAGCGTGCTTTATTCTGTACAGAATGACCTATCGACACGATCAGATGGCAGAGTTGTATGTCAGAGAGGTCGTCAGATTACACGGTGTGCCGAAGTCGATCGTATCAGATCGTGATCCACGATTTACTTCTCACTTTTGGCACAGCTTGCAGCAGGCTTTGGGTACGACTCTACACCTGAGCACTGCTTATCATCCCCAGACAGACGGACAGTCAGAGCGAACTATCCAAACTTTAGAGGACATGCTGAGAGCCGTAGTACTATATTTTGGTACTAGTTGGCAAGATTCATTGCCGTTGTGTGAGTTTTCATACAACAACAGCTATCAGACGAGTATAGAGATGGCACCGTTCGAAGCTTTATACGGAAAGAAGTGCAGATCTCCGTTGTACTGGGATGATATTTCTGAGGTACCAGTGTTGGGGCCTGATATGATTCGTGAGATGACAGAAAAAGTGAAGATCATTCAGAAACGAATGAAGACGGCACAGGATAGGCAAGCGAAGTACGCCAATATTAGACGTAGACCGTTAGTAGTCGAACAGGGAGACAGAGTATTTCTGAAGATTTCACCTTTCAGAGGCGTTGTCAGATTTGGCAAGCGAGGAAAGTTGTCTCCTAGATACGTCGGTCCGTATGAGATTCTTGAGAAGAATGGCGATCGAGCTTACAGACTTGCTCTTCCTCCTTCATTGTCCGGTATACATGATGTTTTTCATGTATCGATGTTGCGCAAATATATGCCAGATGATTCTCATGTCATTCAACCTGACGAAGCCGAGCTGGATCAGACCTTGAGCTACGTTGAAAGACCGATACAGATTCTTGATCGGAAAGAAAAGAAGCTCAGGACGAAGACTATTCCGTTAGTGAAGATTCAATGGAGTCGTCATGGCATCGAGGAAGCAACTTAGGAGACAGAGTCTGAAATGAGACAGAGGCACCCCGAGCTATTCCTATGATGTGAGTCTTTCTTCCCGTTTTGACTTTACAATTTTGTATATACATGCCTGATTACTGGTTTACGAGTTCGAGGACGAACTCCTGTCTAAGAGGGGGAGAAATGTAAGGCTCGAGAATTATCGGTTGTCATTGATGTTGACTCGAAGCTATGGTAATGCATGACATTTAGAGTGGAAATTTTGAAGCATGGCCGAAGCCACACTGCACCCGCGGTGTTAGAGATACAGCACCCGCGGTGCATTGAGAGGAAATTAGTGAAATTGTGCGAACAGACACCGCACCCGCGGTGTTAGCAAGACCGCCCCCGCAGTGTAAGACCGCACCCGCGGTCATGTAAGGACCGCACCCGCGGTCTAGGTGCTGCAATGTTAGATTAATTCGCCGTGAGCACAGCGCACCCGCGCTCTTGAGTTGCCGCACCCGCGGTTTGCATGCGAAAATGCCACCTTTGTTTCTCAACTTGACACATGGCATGATATATATATAGTTTGGAATGACACTTCACTCTTCATGTCTTCAGAGAGGGAAAACCGAGAGCATGCAAGAAGAACTACCATTTCCTTCAACCTAGAACTTGTGGTTTTGAATGATTTAGTGTTCCGATTTTAATTTTGAGGCCGGATTCATGATCCTTGCAACGAGGGCTATCAAAGGATGTAAGTATTGTTCAATTCCAGCCTATTTCGAAATTCATATGTTGGGGAAATTATGTTTTGAGTTGAGAAATGTGTTCTTAGTATATCAAGCATCGTAGATTCATTATCAGATTGATTTTCGGATATCGTATGCTTTTGTTCGAAATTCCAGCATGTATTATGTGAAGATTTTACAGATTCTAGCTGGTGGATTGATGTTTAGATGAGATTATGAGTTGTTGGGATTGATTATGATATTGTTATGTTGAGATTGAGTTACCGGTATCAAAGACATACGCCGTTATGCCGTCAATTGTTACCGAGATGGAGTATTGACTTGTACAAGATTTTGATATGAGTTATATCTTGATAGAATGCATTGTTATATTGTCATTTCAGATTAGTTTTGACAGAGTGACATTCCGACTTCGAGACTTCGACCGACGATTCGACAAGAAAGGTATAATTCATGTGGTCACGGGATTGCACAACTCGATTCAGATTTGATACGAGTTTCCCTAAATCACATACTAGATTGTTATTACATTTGATTATGTAATGCCTTGTTTATTGATTTATATTCGAGTCCTGAGATAGGAGAGATTGGCAGACTTGCCAAAACTAGACGTTTCGGTGTATCGACGCATAGGAGCAGATTTGCTATATGTGTAGACCCTCGATACAGAGTTGACCGAAGTCTAGGAATAAGACGTACCGTTGCCCCGAGTGGTTGGGTAGGTAATAGACCGTCTTATTCACACCGGGATCCCTAGATTAGAAAAGAGTTGAGTCAAGATTTGAATGTTGAATACAGATTTGTATTCTACTACATGTTTAGATTTATATTCATGTTACTTGATTTATGTTATGCATTTGTACATGATTTATTACATTGCATGCATCCATGTTTTATACTGGGATATGTTCTCACCGGAGTTATCCGGCTGTCGTCGTGTCTGTATGTGTGCATGGCAACAGGTGGGGCAGGATCGGGGTCACGAGCTAGATGAGAGATGATGATAGCGTGGAGATCTCGGGCATTGCAGATTACTAGTGTTTTCTTATGAAACTTGTACTACTTATGTTTGTAGTTGTCATTTGAACACTAGTGTATGTTTGTACGAACAGACTTGTATGTACATTACGTTGTTTAATTTCTATCGAGATATGTTATGCTTTAGTTAATACATTTGAATTAAAGTTAAAAGCAAAATTTTGACCCACATTTTCGAACAAAGATCCAATTAAATCCCAAAAGAATAGAGTTAGAGCCCGGGTCCCCACAGCGGATATATTATATATATATATATATATATATATATATATATATATATATATATATATATATATATATATATTTAAAAAAACTCGCATTTTCGAAATAACATTTAAACATTTCGCATGCATGCGCTGTACAGAAAAATATAACATTTAAAAATGAACTTAAATATCTGGCAAAAAAAATTATGCAGTTTAAAATAACCAAACTCATCCCAAAATTTTACCCGAACATAAACGAATAAAAATTCTTAAAATCATCAATGTATAAAAATGTTCATATCCTCTCATATCTCATAAATCATAATGCGGAAAATATGCGGTCCTCGGGTGGTGTCACTACACCAGGTCTGCTTACTCAGAGTTCGGCACCTCCAGTCTCCTCATCATTAAGCCCACATGCATCACACACGCCTACTGAGTCTAAAGACTCAACACACCTGTACCAGGAATAACAAATACATATAAATGGCACACCGCAGTGAAAAATACCATACTCAACATATCTTTCATGAACTTAAAAGCATAACATAAACGTGTCGTGTAAAATAATCTCGTGTCAAACATGTCATCTCGTGTCATCGCATACATATACATTTTCTTTTAATTGAATTCAGTTCATTGGTTGTGACTTTCGTATCAGCTCTATCGATGGATCCATCTACGTATAACCACAGTACCGGGCGGCGGGGGACATTAACGACAGCATTACCCGTCCATTGAGTCCGGGCCTCAGCTCATCATATCTTATGTCATCATATACATATATCGTCAGTCACAACCAACTCCCATCCTTCAAAAAATATCATCATATCATCACTTAATAAAAACATGCATATACGTAACTTTTTCCTTAAAACAAGTATGTACCGTATTTATCATAATTTCATAAAAATTGTAAACATGATGCATAAACATTTAAAACATGATAGAATGTGCTCAGAGCGCTGCCAGGACCAAAATCTTATCTCGGGTGCAAAATGACCATTTTGTCCCATGAAACCCAAAAATTAATGTTTTACCCCTTGACCTCTAAAATTTCACGTTTTTGACATTTTATTAATTCTATTTACTCTAACATATCCCAAATAATTATTTAAGCCTACATGAATTTTCCCATATTTTTATTTGGCTTAAATCGATGACTTTTAAATTAATCTTTAAATATAACATATTAATGCGTTCTAATCCCGAATTAAACCAAACCTTAGCATAAAATTCCCAAATTAAAAACTTAGACTTCTAATAATTATTTGATTTTAAAAATAATTTTCCATAATTTTATTAAGCATAAATCTAGGCGTTTCAATTAGTTCTTTAATTAAGTTTCGTACGACGATTAAATCCCGGATGAATCCAAAACTCATTATTTGATCCAAAACTTATCAAACTCTTGAAAATGTCCCAAAACATATTTAAAAGCATCCCTAGACGTAAACTTAAGACAAATTCAAAACTTAACCAATTTGTTTTAAAACTTGGACCGTGGTCCTGGTTTTAACCCGAATCGAACAGAAATTTAACCAAAACTTTCCCAACTTTTTACCATACCTTAAAAACATCTAAAAGGTCCTAAAAACCTCGAAACCAGACCTTTAGACACTTGAATAATAGGCCAGCAAGCTGGTGGAATTTCCAGCATGTGCTAACCCGAAAGCCTTAGTCACCATCTTTCCTTAATTCGACTCTCGTCTAAAACTGATGGAACCAGCTATGACTCAGCCTTCCCTAGACTAGCCTAGGACCCCTCTGGACCCAACTAACCTACGGCTCCAGCCCCATGCTCACCTAGAAGCGTCCACACTAACTAGCCACCCAACAAACACCCCCGCGTCCAACCCCGTTTCCCCCAACCCCAAGCGGTTCCAAGGCCAACACTAGTAGGTGGTGGACCTCCCCTAGCCTCGGTTGGACCCTATTGGATCGAGCCTCCGTGTGGTTTAGCCCCTGCCCGACCGAACTCACCTCAACACTACACCAAAGTCACCTGAAACCTTAGCCACACGCATGACCCCATAGATTTTAGCAAGAGCTGAGTGTTCCCTAGAATCCCTTCATCATATCTCCTTAGACACAACATGTTCACCTTAGGCAACTGATAAAGATAAAAAAATTGTATATAAATTAAATGTTTTATAATATAAATTTATAGTTTTTGTTTAAATATTATATGTTTTATAATAAATTGTATAAAATATAAGTTGTTGTGTAATTATAAGTTTTTACCTATTTTTACAGGTTCGATAAAACAAGAATAACCTTGGCATTGCAAATGACATTAAGATGATTCTTGGAACTGTAGAAAGTTGATAATATCTACAATATTGGTGACTAGCTTGAGATAAAAATCTTCTCACAATTGGGATCCAATTAAGCAACAAATAAAGTTACCAAAGGAGTTGCAGTTTTACCATGCTCTAGCATTTTTACCATATCTCTCAAATTACTTGGTCAAATGGTGAAATAAATACCACAATTCAAACAACTCAATTATCTACATGTTTTGTTTTATTTGGAAAAGAAAATTCGGATGGGAAAATTTTCAAAAGTGATGTTTATTAAAATATAATTTCTTGGAGCACTAATGAAGACTTTTGTGTAAAAAAAATATTTTATTTGTGGTTTCTCCCCAAATTTGGCTATAAATAGGGGTGTATTGTAATGTATTGAGATATCCCTAATTTTATGAACAAACCTTTGAATTCATAATATTTCTATCTTTTTTTTCCTTTATTTATTCATTTGAATATAATTAGCATGTTAATTTCATATTCAAAGTTTTACACTTTGAATAATGAGTAGCTAACTTCCCAAAGTTTAGATGAAAAAGTGAAACTCTTGGCATGATAATAAGGTTATTAAAAGGTAAGAATCTATGTTTTATATTATTTAATCATTATTTATTGTTTATGTTATATTTATTTCTTTAAGCATTATTATACCCTAGTTATAAGTGGGAGTTTTGATTTATTGTTGCTATATATTACACTAAATTCCTTGGAACCATTTAAATGTTAGTTTGATATAACCAACCATTTAAAGTGGATACCTTGATTTATTATATACCATTTAAATGTTTATTTGGTATTATCAACTATTTAAATTGGATGCTTTGATTTAATATATATCAATATATCATAATTATAATTTCTTGGTACCATTTAAATGTTATTTTGATTTTACCAACCGTTTAAAGTGGGAACCTTGATTTAGTGTTTGCAAAAAAAAAAAAAAAAATATATATATATATATATATATATATATATATATATATATATATATATATATATATATATATATATATATATAGCACAATAAATACTTGACAACATTTATAAGTTTTGGTATATATATTATTTAAAAGATAATAATATATAACGTAATATAAATATGATTATTTAATACATTGGAACCATTTTATTAAGTGTATTTCAATAATGTTCATTAATGTTAACTTTATTAAAATACCAAGAGTGGATCCTTTAATCTCAAATACTTAAATTAAAATTTGAACAATTAAAAATTACCAATTAAAGATTCAAACTAATAAACGAAAAAATACAAACAAAAAGACATTGTTGTGGACTTGTAATTACCTTTGTTTTCCTGTGGATACGATATTCGGACTCACCGAATTATACTACTTGTGGACAACCTGCTCTTGGGAGTGCAACAATAAAAGTCGCATCAAGTTTTTGGCGCCGTTGGCGGGGAAGTATAATTTAATTTCAAGTCTATTTAATTTTGTTTATAGTTTGTTTTTATTTCTTTGAAATTTTATTGCTTTTGTGTGTTTTTATTTTGCATTTGCATGAGCATTTGGTTACGTACACTTAGTGGTCGAATAATTCGAAATAACCCTTTATTTTCACAAAACATGGCGGAAGAACCAATCGAAGAAAATGAAGATGAAATTCAATCTCAACATGATCATGATAGACGAAGAACACTTAGAGATCACATGAATCCTACACGTACTAGTGCACCTTCATGTCTAGTTTTTCCACCTGATGCATCTCATTTCAATTTTAAGCCTGGTATTATCCAACTTTTACCCAACTTTCATGGTTGAGACTCCGAAAATCCATACATACATTTACGAGAGTTTGAAGAAGTGTGCAACACATATAATGATCTAAATTGTAGCATGAACACCATTCGACTTAAGCTTTTTCCTTTTTCTTTAAAAGATAAAGCTAAAACTTGGCTACAAAATCTTAGATCGGGATCCATTCGAACTTGGGATGAATTGCAACAACAATTTTTGAAAAAGTTTTTTCCATCTCATAGAACAAATTCTTTCAAAAGGCAAATAATCACTTTCACTCAAAAACAAGGAGAAACTTTTTATCAGTGTTGGGATAGATATAAAGAATTGTTTAATCTTTGCCCACATCATGGTTTTGAAATTTGGAGAGTTGTTTCTCAATTTTATGAAGGCTTAACACCTAAAGATAGGCAGATAGTTGAATTTATGTGTAATAGAACATTTAAAGATAAAGATCCAAACGAGGCAATTGAGTATCTCGATTCATTAGCTGAAAATGCTCAAAATTGCGACACTATAGGTACAATCAAACTATTAAACAAGATTCAATCTCCCACATCTGGTGGAAGTATGTACACCCTAAAAGATGAACATGATCTTCAAGCTAGATTTACATCTTTGGCAAGAAAAGTTGAGGCACTTAAATTGAAAAAGAATGGTCAATTAAAATATGTTCAAGAAATTATGTGTCACATCTGTGATACAAGTGATCATTCTACAAAAGATTGTCCTACTTTGCCCTCTTTTAAAGAATGTCTCCATGAACAAGCCAATGCTTTGAACAATTTCAAAAGGCCAAATTTTGAACCATTTCCACAAAATTACAATCCAGGTTGGCGAAATCATCCAAATTTTAGTTGGAGGAATGATAATGCTGCACAATATTCACAACCACATTTCGAAAATCAACAAAATTTTCAAAATTATGCACCTTATGTTCCTCCACCTAAAAGAAATTTGTAAGATACATTGAATTCCTTCATTGGAAAACAAGAGTCTATCAATAGTCAAACTGTTCAAACCATGACAGATTTGAAAGATACTCTTGCTAAATTTGCATCTGCACTTAATGTTCATGAAAAAGGTAAATTTCCTTCACAACCACAGCCTAATCCCAAAGATCTTCATTCACAAACTGGAACTTCTTGAACTCAACCGATGGATCAGGTAAAATCTGTTATTACCCTTCGCAGTGGTAAAGTAGTGGAAAAATCCATTCTTGAACATTGTGAAGATGATGATAAATCAACTCCAAAGGGTAAGGAAGTGGAACCCATAACTTGCGAAGAGGAGGATCAACAGACAGTGCCACCACCATTCCCTCATGCATTGAAAAATACAAAAAAATCAAATTTGAATTGTGATATATATGATATTTTTAAACAAGTAAAAATTAATATTCATTTATTAGATGTAATAAAGCAGGTACCATCATATGCAGAAATTTTGAAAGACTTATGCACTGTGAAAAGAAAATTGAATGTGAAAAATAAAACATTTTTAGCCGAACAAGTTAGTGCAATCATTCAAAATAATAATACTTTGAAATACAAAGACCCTGGTTGTCCTACTATTTCATGTATTATTGGAGAACGAAAGATTAAAAAAGCCTTACTTGATCTTGGAGCTAGTGTGAATTTACTTCCATATTCAGTTTATCAAGAACTCAATCTAGGCAAGTTAAAACCTACTTCGGTAACACTTTTACTTGCCGATAGATCTGTTAAAGTGCCAAGAGGTATGATAGAAGAAGTGTTGGTCCAAGTTGATAACTTTGTATATCCTGTCGATTTCATTTTTTTAGATACACAACCTATCAAAGCTTGTAATGCAATTCCTCTAATTTTTGGTCGTCCATTTTTAGCAACTTCTAATGCTCTAATAAATTGCAGGAATTGAATAATGAAGTTGTCATTTGGTAACATGAATATGGAGCTTAATGTTTTTAATCTTTGTAAACAACCACATAACAAAGGAGATGAAAGTGAAGATGAAAATCTAATTGAAACTCTTGTGGAATAAAACATTCAAGAAGGGAGTACTCGTGACCATTTAGATATTTGTTCAATTGATATGGTTAAAGAAAATATTGAAATTGATCTTGATGATTTTATCAGGTATCACTCGTTACCAGGATCAGAGAAATAATTTGAGGCAAAATATGAGAAAAAAGACGAACCACCCATATTGAGTTAAAACCCTTGCAAGAAGAATTGAAGTATTGGAGAAGATAAAACATATCCGGATGTAATTTCTTCCAAACTGGCAAGTGATTAAGAAGGTAAATTAGTTGATATGCTTAAAAGACATAAAAATGCAATTGGTTGGACACTAAAAGATCTCAAGGGCATTAATCCACTAATTTTCACAAACAAAATTCATTTAGAAGAAAATGCTAAAACATCTCAACAACAACAAAGGAGATTAAATCCACCACACATGAAAGATGTTGTGAAAACTGAAGTTCTCAAACTACTTGATGTTGGAATTATCTATCCTATTTCTGATAGTAAGTGGGTAAGTTCAACACAAGTAGTTTCAAAAAAATCTGGCATCACAGTGATAAAAAATGAAAAAGGTGAATTTTTAACAAGTCGAGTTCCAATGTAGTTGGCGGATGTGTATTGATTATAGAAAATTAAATGACGCCACTAGAAAAGATCATTTTCCATTACCATTTTTGGATCAACTTTTAGAAAGAGTAACATGTCATCCCTACTACTCTTTTCTTAACAGATATTCAGGCTATTATCAAATTCCCATTACACTTGAAGATCAAGACAAAACTACATTCACATGTTCTTTTGGAACACCAATGAAGATTTATGTGTAAAAAAATAATATTTTATTTGTGGTTGTCTCCCCAAATTTGACTATAAACAGGGGTGCATTGTAATGTATTGAGATATCCCTCATTTTATGAACAAACTTTTGAGTTCATAATATCTCTCTCTTTGTTTTTCTTTTATTTCTTCATTTAAATAAAATTAGCATGTTAATTTCATATTCCAAGTTTTACGCTTTGAATAATCTGCAGCTAAGTTCCCAAAGTTGAGATGAAAAAGTGAAACTCTTGGCATGATAATAAGGTTATTAAAAGATAAGAATCTATGTTTTATGTTATTTATTGTTTATATATGTTATTCTTTAAGCATTATTATACCCTAATTATAAGTTAGAGTTTTGATTTATTGTTGCTATATGTTACACTAAATTCTTGGAGCCATTTAAATGTTAGTTTAATATTACCAACCATTTAAAGTGGATGCCTTGATTTATTATATATGAATATATTAAAATAATAATTTCTTGGTACCATTTATGTAACGCCCCAGATTCGACGACTGTCCTCACTGTACCAAGACGAGTCTTTCCAGCGTGCTTATGTCCTCACTCACACGCACCCTAGGCAACTTCCCAGGAGGTAACCCATTCCAAATTTGCCCCAAGTCAAGCACGCTTAACTTTGGAGTTCTTATGTGATGAGCTACCGAAAAGAAGATGCACCTTCGTGATATGAGTAGTACCAATAAAATCTTTTAAGCCCTCTTCAACTGTACAGTCAATTACATTGAACAGTCACAGAATCTCTCTCCTTCCGATGTAAGAACGGTTCATTCATGTTCCCTCCACCTAAAAGCCTCACAGGAGCCGCTCATTGTCCGTGCCACCTCATGGCACCGGCGATCACCCCCCACCCTCTTCGGCCTCGGGCCTCACATGCCCACCAGCTTCCGCTTGGTTCGTCCCCGAACCACACCGTACTCGGAAAGGTCGGCTCTGATACCAACTGTAATGTCCCAGATTCGACGACTGTCCTCACTTTATCAAAACGAGTCTTTCCAGCGTACTTATGTCCTCACTCACACGCACCCTAGGCAACTTCCCAGGAGGTCACCCATCCCAAAATTGCCCCAAGTCAAGCACGCTCAACTTTTAAGTTCTTATGTGATGAGCTACCGAAAAGAAGATGCACCTTCGTGATATGAGTAGTACCAATCAAATCTTTTAAGCCCTCTTCAACTGTACAGTCAATTACATTGAACAGTCACAGAATCTCTCTCCTTCCGATGTAAGAACGGTTCATTCATGTTTCCTCCACCTAGAAGCCTGAAAGGAGCCGCTCATTGTTCGTGCCACCTCATGGCACCAGCGATCACTCCCCGCCCTCTTCGGCCCCGGGCCTCACATAAGTCCAAGAGGTCTTGGGTTCTAATCCTGGGAAGGCAAAAGCTCCAGTGCCTGGGCTGGAGAAGTTCTATGAGTAATGGGTATTGGGATAACCGTGAGGGGACTTAAGCCCAATCGGGAACAGCCCACGTGCATTACAATTTAAATGTTTGTTTGATATTATCAACCATTTAAAGTGGATGCCTTGATTTATTATATATCAATTTATCATAATATTAATTTCTTGATACCATTTAAATGTTAGTTTGGTTTACCAACCATTTAAAGTGGGAACCTAGATTTAGTGTTTACAATTATATATATATATATATATATATATATATATATAAGTATATATATATATATATATATATATATATATATTTATATATATATATATATATATAAATATATATTTATATATATATATATCTCAACTACTTAAATTAAAATTTGAACAATTAAAAATTACCAATTAAAGATTCAAACAATTAATAGTATTTTGACATTAGGGACTGTAAGGCCCGACAACTTGATTACCATAATCTGAAATGATTTGGTGATAACTGATGTGATTATAGACGGAAAGGATCAGACCGAGAAAGACGAGAAAAGACGCGAAATATGTGCGAGGGAGACACCATTCGTGCACGTGCGCGATCTGGTGCGCACACATGCGCGGGTTTGGCAGAAGACCCCGCGCATATGCGCGGCCTGAAGGCGCATATGCGCGAGGTGTCTAGTAGCCAAATGTTTAGACCAGAGAACCTCGCGTATATGCGCGGAAGTGGGGCGCGCATATGCGCGAGCTACATCAAGCCGAGACAGTAGGTCTCGTGCATATGCGCGGTGTCAGTGCGCGCATATGCGCGAGCAGGGATAAGCTGAGGCGCGGAGTCAGTGTCTCTCGCGCATATGCGCGGAGTGATGGCGCGCATATGCGCGAGATATATATATATATATATATATATATATATATATATATATATATATATATATATATATATATATATATAAATATAATATATATATATGTATCTTACCTTATTCAGAAACGGAAAAGAGAAAGGAAACGAGGAAGCGCAAGTTTTGATTTTGAATTTAGGATTGCGAATGCTCTGGTCATCTGATTTGAAATCCGAGTACAACACTAAGTGCCTAGCGACAATAGCTACAACAGGACGTAAGTTTTACTAAGTTTCGATATGTCTTCAAATTATGTTATTGCCAGAATCGGATAGAATTCATATATGTTCTTACGATATCATAAATTGTATAATTGAAACCGAATCGAAGAACAAAGACCGTATGAAATTGTTATGATTTTCAGAGTGATTAGACTGAGAATTGATATCAGATTTGTATTGTTATCGAGTATGAGTTATAGGAATTGATATCTGTTGATTTATATTGCTGGGTATATTTATATGGTACCGTTATACCGTTGAAACCGAATTCGATTAGGTTCTGATTTTATCCGGTATTGATTTGAGTTCTATATTGATACAGTACATTCGATTGTATTCAGAGCTGACATCAGATGAGTTATTGATTTGTATATACTGATATTGTATGGCCAGTACTACGAGATTGTACGGATTTGGGATTATGATCTGTTATTGTTAATATTTCGGGTTGAACTGATATTGATTATGAGCCGTGTTATTATATCTGTGATGTGAGATTGACGGGGTTACTGAGACATTATTGTTATGTCGTCAAAACATCAGTAGATTGATTTTGATTAGATTCAGTATTGAGTGTGATTGTATCGTTGACATTGATTAGATTATGTCTTGATTTGAGTATTGATCAGAGCAAGTCTTGAATGGATTTGAATATTGACACAGTCTATTCGATATTTTCATTTCAGATTTGATATGGACAGATTTGACTTCGAGACTTCGACTTCGTCAGATCGGGAAGACAAATGTATAAGTCAATGTGGTATTGGGCGATCGACTCAAGTAGGCGATACTTGAGTTTCCCTAAATCACAGACTTACTGTTATTATATGCATTGATTTGATTTAATATGCTTGTTCTATTGATTTATAGGAAACATGTATTAGATGAGTATTAGATGAGTGATCTTGTGACAGAAGTGCCTCATAGTGGTGGGATCGCTACGGGCACATTGCACGATGTCACAACATAGTGAATTGGAGAAAGTGCAAAAGCCTATCACGTATAGGTCACCGGACGACTGGCTATCGATGTGGATAGAATTGGAGTTTCTTCTATTACTGGTGATCGATATCATATCGATGTGGATAGAATTGGAGTTTCTTCTATTACTGGTGATCCATATGGAATGCCAACGTCTGGAAACCGAAATCCCTAGACTAGGACTGAGTCTAGTCTTAGATGTAGAGTCACGAGTTTGATTGAAAGTTTTATATGGATTATGTTCTTAGGAATTGATATAGTATTATTAGCTCGTGTTCCCGATTGTGGTACATGTAAAGAGTATAATTTATGATTGATATTGATTCATGTTTCTGATTGTGATACATGTTATGAATATATGTTTCATGCTTTTATACCTGTTATATGAAATGCATGTTTCGTTGATTTATACTGGGAATATAATTCTCACCGGAGTTATCCGGCTGTTGTCTTGTTTGTATGTGTGCATGACAACAGGTGGGACAGGTTCAGGGTCAAGGAGATGAAGAGAGATCGTGATTAGAGTGGAGACTACGGACTTTGATTAGAAATTGGGTTTGAACACTTGATGTTTAGTTATTAAACCTTAGTTTGAATAAATGTATGCTGTACATGACTCGTACTTTAATTTATACTGATATGTATAATAGCTGAATGCCATTACGTTCCGCATGTAATAGTGTATGTTAAAAAAAAAATTTAGACCCTGTTTATTATAATTGATTAATTAGTCTCAAAGATGACTAAGAATCGAATTAGCGTCCGGGTCCCCACAACAGGTGGTATCAGAGCAATAGGTCCAGAACTGTAGGTTTTGAGACTGAAATAAAAGCTATTGAGCGGGGTAGAACGAATTTTCTTTCCTTGCATGTGATTGCTAGCATGTAATTTATTAGAATGTTGAATTACATTGTATATGCTAATGTTGCAATATGTGTTTAATGTTTTGTTTGAAGATACATGTTACCTGAATATCTG
Organism: Primulina eburnea; assembly: GCF_022965805.1. Lineage (NCBI taxonomy): Eukaryota > Viridiplantae > Streptophyta > Magnoliopsida > Lamiales > Gesneriaceae > Primulina > Primulina eburnea. The sequence continues at coordinate 22,164,150 of NC_133111.1, read as the reverse complement.
AGTTGATGTGGTAATGTGTCTTATTTGAGGACGAATCAGAACCAATTCTTGATCAGAGGTAAGTTGATCGGAAAGGGACTGAGACGGATTTGTCTCATGTGATTGCTAACTCTTGTGATTATCAGATATACCTCCGAGAAGAATTCGAGAACCGGGTAGTACTTCGAGTTATCAGATGGATGTGTCAGAAACTCTGATGGAAACAATGATGAAGAAGTTTCAGTCGTTTCAACTGCTGATTTTGAAGGGTACTGAGACACCAGTCAATTGTGAGAATTGGTTAGAAGATATAGAAATGCTATTCGAATTTCTTGGTTTCACAGATGATTGTAGAGTTAAAATGATTGGGCATCAGTTACGGGAAGTCGCAAGGAGTTGGTGGCTGTTAACTAAAGAGGCCTTAGAACAGCGTGGTCCAGTGATTACGTGGAAAATTTTTAAAGTTGAATTCTATCAAAGATTCTTCCCCGTATCATACTGACAGGATAAAAGTGCAGAGTTTGTAAATCTATGACAGGGTCCGTTGAATATTGATGATTATTTGACCCAAATTCTTCACCTTGCTATGTTTTACCCTCACGTGGCTATGAATGATGCAGATATATTTGATAAGTTCATCCAAGGATTGAATCCAGAGATACGTACATTGGTAAATGTGAAACCACCGAATAACTTTGCTGATACTCTGAACAGAGCCAGAAGAGCAGAAACAGTACTCATGAGACAAAAGGAAGCCTCGTATGTTCTTCCAGCATCGAGACCACAACAACCACCTCTCGGATTGGAGATTGGTAGCAGCAGTATTGGAAAGAAAGAACAGTTGAAAGCTCGAAAGAAGCAGTTCAAGAAGTTATGGAGCGGATCATCTAGCTCAAGTGGTTCTAGCCCGAGTTATACCGGAGTTTATTGTAGAACTTGTGGAGGAAGACATCCCACAGATCAATGCCGAGCTGTATTTGGTAGTTGCCACGTTTGTCGACAACCAGGACACTTTGGTAAAGTCTGTCCACAGCGAGGTTTCCGGGGATTCTTGGTAACATAACCATCTGGACCAGTGGCACCGCCTGATAGACAATCACTGGTTGTTCACTCTTTCCAACCGCCGACGACTTCTCAAGCACAACCAAGGCCAGCACATACCTGAGGAGGTAGTGGCAGGTACTGATTTACCGTATGAATTATATTGCATATGTATTGATAGGTATTAATGCATTCCATACGATTGTTCTTTAATGAATTGCATTGATATATGCTTTGAGTATTGTGTTATTAAATGCTGTAGTATTGATCTCTTTGCTGTTGGGGAGAGGTTTTATATCAATGATATCTGTTGGATTTTGTATGCTACAGTACGATAGATATGAGATTGAGTTAGATAGTATAGTACTTGGTGTCATTTGATTCTGACCGCATTATTGATATTGATGGGCTGGCCAAGTACAGAGCTATCGTAGATTATTTCCAGGAAATGGTAAGAGTCGGACCTGAAATGGGCAAAGAATGAACAAGATACGGTAAAGATTCTGGATTTAGAATACCTTTTATATATGTGATGTTCATAATTCAATGATTATCGAAAGGAACGGAGTGATTCCTTATGTACTCAGTTGATTTACTGAAATTGAGCGTATCATTGACTGATTTACCAGTGACAGCAGAGTTGCTAAAGTCGTCTCAGATGAACTTCTGGATTGCCTTTAATCAGGAAGATTGATTTCAGTCTTGAATTGATTATCAGGTACTGTTATTATTTCTGGAACTTTGTACCGAATGATATTGATTGAATTGAAAGATTTGAAAGATCGGATAGCAGATTTAGTAACCGAGAGTTACATCTGATTGAATGTTTCTCGTTAGGGATGTATCAGCTATAGTGGTGAGTTGATAAACTCAGTGATCAGAATATTTTAATAATTTTCTGATGTATTTATTTATGGTATTCTGGTATATTCGAAGATTATGACTGCTTGTTGAATATCTGAGTATTGTATTGAATATTCTGGGAACTGGAAAGTTGTATACAGGAACTGTGGAAATGTGTATTTTGACTGAAACAGATTGTATTCAGGATTTGTGAAATCTGAAGATGATATATTTGTTGATTCTAGCACAGTTGAGACCGCGATCAGTTGGCCGGGATTAATATCCGTGTTAAAAAAAAATTATAGTTGCATGAGTTAGCAGGCTACTGTATCTATTTGTTATTTTGAATTGCTTGTGAATGATTATTTTTCTGCAGCAGTATTTGATACAGATTATATAGAGTTAAGACTCGATACCGTACAAGCCGAATCAGAGCTGATTTTGAGAGTTGAAACAGTTCAGAAAGTTGATCAGAATAGGCAGAATTTGATACCAGTAGTCAGAACAGAGTATCGATCCGAATATCAGGTATGTGATACTGTATTTATGTAAATAACCGACTTGTTTGTGCAGAATATTTTGAATCTAAAATGACATATATGGTCAAAAGCACACAGTAGTCGGTTCAGTATTTATCCAGGTGACAGAATTTGTACTGAAATGTCTGAATCGCCGACAGATGAAGACAGAAAGATAGAAACCAGGGGATTGGTTATACAGATTATTGATTCCTGAATAGAAATGGCAGTGCATTTCTATGCATTTTGTGACGAAACTACCGAAATCTTTTTAAGACTGTGCTGTGATGTGATTGTGATTGACAGATTGCTCGAATCTGTATATGTTATTTTGTACAGGAAGATGTACAGGCATGATCAGACGACTGAGTTGTATTTCAGAAAAGTGGACAGATTGCACTGAATGCCAAAATGGATTTTATCATACCACGATTTTCGGTTGATTTCGTACTTTTGGCTGAATATACAATAAGATCTTTCACTTATCGTTAATAAATTAACGGATGGTCGGAGCGAACTATCCTGATACTGGAGAATATCCAGGAACTGTAGTGTTGGATTTTAGCACTAGTTGACATGATTTATTGTCACTTGTAAATTATCGTATAATTTATCAAATAAGTATCGAGATAGCATCATTCGAAGAATTGTACAGTGAGAACTGCAGATTTTCTTCATATGGGGATAATATATCAAAGATACCTGATATTTGATCTGATAAGGATCAGATATGACCAAGAAATTGAAGCTGATTCAGAAAAAAGAATAAAGACAACTCAGAATATATAGAAAAAAAAATGTCAACGTCGGATGATGACGGTTGATATTAGAAATAGAAGATTGAATATAACCTGGATAGGGATTAATAGATTTAGTAGCAGATGATGTTATGATTTTATTAAGAGCTGATAATTGGTATATACGGATATGGTATAGCTAGTATTCTAAGATTAAAATTTCAGAATGATTTCTTGAGATGGATTTTCTGATTTACCCTGTTATACATTTCCTTCTTTATCTGATTTGATTTCTTGTGATTTCATGGACGAAATTATATCTTGGGGGGGGGGGGGGGGGGAGGAGAAATGTAGGGCCCGAGAACTTGATTATCGTAATCTGAAATGATTTGGTGATAATTGATGTGATTATAGACGGAAAGGATCATGTAATGCCCAAATTCAGTATACGTATAACTCATGCATTTACTTAATTAGTAAATCATTTAATTAATTTTAAAATGAGTTTTAAGCCGTGCATGATTTAATTAAATGCATTGTTTTAAATTATTTATGTTTATGTGATGCACGTTAAAATGTTTTTCGAGTTTCATGTTTCAGGCGATTATTCGAGGCGGGATTGAGGAAAAGAGACCTGTGACGATTTTTGGCAATTTAAAATGTGGTATTTTATATTTAAGTAGAGTTTGGGGCGTTTTAAATTAATTTATTAAGTTTCAGCAGTTTTAAACCTAAATTATTTAGTTAGTAATTTTAAGGTTTTAAAACTCTTAAAATTAGCATTTTTGTATGTCTTATGTTGATTAAGGAGTTTATTTAAAAATTTGTGTGTATATTGTTTCCAAGAAATTTTTGAGTTAGTGTTTGATTAACTTTTAATTAGTGATTAAATTATTATTAAGCATAATTTATTTCCCTAACTTAATACCTAAACACACACATACACGTTTTACCCCTTAACTCACGCACTCACACATTTTTACACACACTTAGGCACTGCAACACACACACACAAGTTTTAATTCAGAATTTTATCACTTTGAGAAAAGAAAACCTAGGGTTCTCCTTCCCCAAGAGCAGCCGCCCCATCCCCTCATAATTTCCAGCAATATTTTCTTGTGTTTCTTCAAGAATTTTAGCGCCACAATCGCCCCAGATCAACCTCGCTTCTATCTCCGCTTCGGTGACGTCGTTTCGGTAAAGATTGATATCAAAAGGCACGTATATTCTGTTCTTGATTAATCGATCATGTCATATTATACGTGCGTTGTTATTTATGCGTAAAACCATGTGTATGTTGCGTAGAAGTTTGAGCAATCATGTTTAAATCGCTTTTGAAGCCCTTTTTAGATCTAAAAATCACGTTTTTACTGTTCTGGTTCAAACTGAGAACTTTTGGTCGAGATTTTGAGAAAACTTTCAACTAGAAAATTGTATAACTTTTTGATGCCTTCGATTTGATATAAAATTCGAGATTTTTGGACGAGAATTGAGTGAGTTATGATGATTTTCGTGGAACTGCTCAAACTGCGACTTTTACGAAAATTTGTGCTCTTGAAGTTTATTTGTTGCAGGCTTCATTGGAGATCGACGGGTGATCGTTGTTGCACCTAGGTATGATTATTATGATGTTGGGTTTGTATTTTGTATGTCGTTTAGTGTCGATAGGTACTCGAGCACTTTAGTATTCGTAGGAATCGAGTCGGTGTCAATTACCACATTTTTGACTTGTATGTACCATAAGGTGAACATCGTTGCTTGGGATGTTGTACGTGTTAGAGTAGATGCCCTGCAAGCCAACGGTTGGCTAGGGAATTTATTGACTCAAGTGAAATAAACAATCTTTATTTTAATATAATTTTCCTTTTTATGGTCTTGTTATACTTTATCTGTATACCCATGCAATCAGCATAGATAAAGTCCTTGATTATGCTTTAATACAAATGAATCGTAATTCGATGTTGAAACTCATTTGTAAACACTGCATATTCTAAATTCGTTCCTAGTCGATTCAGCCGCCTAAAACAGGGATAAAGGCCGCTTGAGCTCGAGACTAGCATCTGTGATGTTGTGTACTGCGTTTCTTGGTAAGGGCATAGAGATGTCCAAACATGCAGATGGGTAGTCATATGATGATTATACCGAACAACCCTCCCTCGGACTTTCCAAGTGGTTATCATTCATCGAGAGGATAAGTCCGTGGTTATGATTGTACACCATTAGTCCTTACGACTCGGGACAACACTGAGGCTTTATATGCTAGGGCTGTGCTTTGACTCGTTTACCGGCTCCAGGAGAGTCATCAGGTGGCGAGGTTGGGTACAGTTGCGACACATATAGGAGCCAGTGCATTGTAGTCGGGGATTCACCGCTCACCTACAGGTGTGGATATCCTATGTGATCTGATGTAATAATAGTGCATGGAATCTCTGGCCAGAGTATGAGATGTACATTGGAGAAGGAGTTCTCCAATAGTACACGCGATGCCACTATTATATGTAACACATAGTTATCGAATTAATATGCAACCCTCGATGAACCAATGGTTGCAGATTCGATCGGGATATATGAGATGAAGGGACCGTACTGTACGTTAATCATAATCGACTGGTTCTTGCAGGCACTATCAGTGATACCTAGGGGATCATGGGGCGATGCTACTAGACGCTCTTACCATGATCCGATGGGTGCAATCAGAAATGAGTTCTGACATTCTTGATCAAGGTGTTGATGAAAAGAATGGGGCTAACTAGGGTAAGCCCGAATAAAGGACTATGTCCTGAATCACAAGGAGTTGTGAACCCACGGCTAGCTGTATCCCTGAACCATTGAGGGTCACACAAGTACTGGATCGTTTGTTCCCGTTGAGAGAATAAATTCAAGGAGTTGAATTTATATTATGATATAGTAAATTCAAAGAGTTGAATTTATGATAATTAAATTTTCAGAAAATAAATTCAAGGAGTTGAATTTATGAGATAGTAAATTCAAGAAGTTGAATTTATGAAATTTGGAGAGAATAAATTCAAGGAGTTGAATTTATAAAATTTGATAATTTAATTTATTAAACTCAAAAGTTGGGTTTATTAAATATTAAATTTTGGAGGTGATAAAATTCAAGGAGTTGAATTTATAATTTAAATATTAAATTCAAATGTTGAATTTATAATATATTTAATTTATTGAAGCTCAAAGGTTGAGTTAATTAAATATTAAATTAAATATAGTGTGAAGTATGTTTAATGGGCTTGTAGGAGTACATGTCCAACATACTAAATAATTAAAGTTTAATGGACTTTGATTAATTAATTAAACTAGTTGGACTAGTCCAATTAATTAATCAAGCCCATTAATGTTAATTAAATGGGTCCAATTATTATATTATGGTAACTAGGCCATATATGTTTAAATTAAAGGGGAGACCTAAAAACCTAGCCTCGATAATGTATACATCGAGATTCACCATGGGAGGGGATGAAATTTTTGGAATCTTTAATTAACTTAATTAAGTAATTAATTAAGTAAATAAAAGATTAGAAAATATAAAAGAATTTTGATTCTTAATTTGAAAAGATATCATCCGAAATTGACTTTGGAAGAGATATGATTTTTCGGCTCCTCCCCTTTTTTGTGAAGCTCTCGAAAATTCCTTCAAAGAAAAAGAAAATTTTGGCTTAAATTATTGAGTCGAATTTTTCGTGTTCGATCTCTACGCAAAAGTTCTTCTAAATTTCTAGTGCAATTTAGAAGAGGAACAAATATTCCAGTCGTGGACCGGATTAGGAGATTTGAAGAACGTACGTGGGATTTACAACAAGAGCTATCTCCGCTAACCCCGGAATAGTTGGAGCCACGTGATTAATTCACAAAGGTATAATTATTAAACTCCCTATGAATGGTTTCTGTTAAAATCATACGAGCGTCCAAACACATCTTGAATGTCAAGATCTAAAAATTTTTAAAACTTCCGCTGCGTTTGGGCGTGTAGAAAACCGGATCCAACAGTACGAAAGTTAATTGATGTTATAGTATGCTAGGATGGGTCTCGGGGTGTCGATTCATAGTCCGTGCAACCGAGTCTAGAAAGTTGAGCAAAGCGTGTACATAATTTTCGTAAGTTCGCGATCACAGTAGGTACATGGACCCTGACACGGGGTCCGTGTCCACCCTTCTTTCCGAACCTTTTCACCCGAGTCTACACGGACCCCTACACGGATGTAGGCACGGGTCCGTGTCCTTCATATTTTGGGAAAAGTACTATAACATGTTTGAGGTTCGATGTCATGGTTTAGTACAATGATTTACAAAGTCGAACCATGGGAAATTGTAGAATGTCCTAAGGAATGATTGAGCTTGAGAGTAAGTATGATTTTTATGTCTAAGTTATGCAAATTAAGTATGACATGTCATGTTAGTATCTTGCAGCAATGACCCGATCGACGTCCAACGAATCCCTCAACGCCAGCCAAGTAAGTATGTTTGACGTGCAATAAAATATTTTATGTTTTGAGGTATGCTAAATGTCTTGTGACCAACTTGAATGGGTTTGGAAGTCGGTGAACGTGGCCGAGGACCTCTCCCCCCCGTTAAATTATGAACGGGTTAGATCGTGGTTGGAAAGCGTTAAATTATGAATGGGGACCAACCAGGCCGTTAAATTATGAACGGGGATCTCATGTATGTGGCAGTGGATACGTCCCTGTCAGCCCAGTACTGTGGTTTGTCTGATCAGGCATTTATTATGTTATGGGTCACTTGCTTCGAAACATCCTCTACGCAAAATGATGAAGCTATGTATGTTCTAGTATGCAATATGTTTATGAAAGTTTATGTTGATGGCACGTCTAGTTATGTACGTACGTATGTTCAAGTTTATTATGCAAGTTCAAGTTTCAAGTTATGTATGTCCTATTTTAAAGTTGCATGCGATTTTATTACGTAGTACTCGTTAATCCAGATTATACGTGTTGAGTCTTTAGACTCACTAGACTTGATCGATGCAGGTGAGTATGTTGATGAGGAGGCAGGAGGTGGCGACCAAGGGGCAGGCTTGGACTGAGCGGGAGGCTAACCCGAGGACCGCAAAGTTTATGTTTTTACGCAAATGTTAATTTACTCTGATTTCTTGTTTCGAGGGAAATATTTTGAGCAAAACTTTTGTGAGCAAATTTTATTGTAGTACTTTGAACCGCCATGTCTTATGGGGGACTTGGTTGGGATATTTTTATGGCAAACTTTGAATGTTATTTTATGTTTAAGAAATTTTTTAATTTTTCTGCAAATTTTAAGTATGAAAGGTATGGTACGTTACAGTTGGTATCAGAGCCATGTTCTTGTAAAGGGTTACACCTACTGCCAGTCGCAAGAAGCTCACGAAGTCACACCTCAAGTCTGTAAGTTTAAAGTTTTGCACTATGTTATGTAGTAAGCATCAAGTTATGATTTCAGTATGTGCATGTTTTAAGTTTGATTTACGTGCATCATAAAATATTGATATATGTACATGCATGTTGGGTTTACGTGTTGGGTAATTCATTGGAACAGTATGCCTCCTAGACGTGTGTTCGACCGTGAAACAAGGGAGGAGGACAGAGAGCCTCGAGTTGAGGAGAGGGCCAATCCTCCACCACCACCGCCGCCAGACATGCAGGCTCAGATGCTTGCTGGTATGACGCAGTTCTTCGCGCAGTTTGCGGGGAACCAGGCTGCAGTGAATGCAGGGGCAAGGCCTAGACCAGAGGCAGTGTATGAGAGGTTTCAGAGGATGAACCCTAAGGAGTTTTCGGCATCTACTGACCCGATGGTGGCAGAGGGATGGATTAAATCCATCGAAGTGATCTTTGACTTCATGGAGCTACAGGATGCAGACCGAGTCCGTTGTGCCATATTTCTTTTAGCAGGCGACGCTAGACGTTGGTGGGATAGTGCGTCGGTGGCAATTGATTTGCCGACTTTGTCTTGGACTAGATTCAAGGAAGCATTCTTCGCCAAGTACTTCAGTGAGGAAGTACTCTCCCGCCTGACCAGGGAGTTTATGACGCTGAGACAGGGAGACAGTAGTGTGGCAGATTTTGTCAGAAAGTTAGAGAGGGGGTGTTACTTCGTACCCCTCATTGCGAATGATGCCCAAGCAAAACTGAGGCATTTCATGGATGGATTGCGGCTGATCTTGCGCCGTGATGTGAGGGTAGCTGGCCCTACTTCTTATGCGGTCGTCGTATCTAGAGCATTGGCGGCAGAACAGGATCTGAGGGACATAGAGGCGGACAGACAGGGCAAGAGGCCCTATAAGGCACCACCGCAACATCAGCAGCAGTAGCATCAGAGGCCCCAGTTAAAGAAGCAGTATCAGGGGCCGCCAGGGAAGAAGCCGTATCATGGACCACCAAAGGGCAAGGGTCCAATTCAGTAGCAGGGGGCGCCTCAGAAGCCCGTTAATTTTCCAGTGTGTCCAAAATGCAATCTCCAGCATCCCGGTCAGTGCTTATGGGGATCCGGGAAATGTTTTAAATGTGGAGCCAGTGACCACATGTTGAAGGAATGCCCTCAATGGAAGCAGCCAACCCAATGGAGAGTATTCGCCATGCATGCGCAGGAGGCGGACCCAGACACCACTTTACTGACGGGTAAACTTTTCTACCTAAGCTCAGTATTATTTTGCCTTGCATGTGGAATTTTTACTTGGGATTATTAGTGTGCTAATAATATTTTGTGTGCATTGGGATATTGAGTTCTATTATGCTTGAGGTTTATGTTAGTAATTTTGGGAATATAAGTTGTGTTGTGCTAACGCATCTCAGGAAACATTTTTATTAAGAGATTATCAACTGCACTGATAGACTCAGGAGCCACTCACTCCTTCATATCGGAGACGTTTGCTAATCATTTGGACCTCAAGTCCATTGGCCTAGATATGAACTTTTCAGTGACAGTCCCATCAGGGGAAGAGCTGTTAGCTACCAGTGTGGTCAGAGATATCGATCTAGAACTGCATGGCCACCTAGTATATGCGGATTTAATCCTATTGCCGATGCCAGAATTTGACATCATATTGGAAATGGACTGGCTAACTAAGAACAGAGTTCTGATTGACTTCCAGAAAAGATCAGTATTGGTTAGGCCGTTGGGCATGGAACAATTTCTATTTGAGCCAGATGGAGAAGCTTCCCTCGCATGATTTCGTGCATGCAGGCGAGGAAACTAATTTCTAAGGGGTGTCAGGCTTTCTTGGCCAGCATCATCACAGCACCTGACATGCCCACCCATCGCTACCAGATGAGCCGGTAGTCAGAGACTTCCCAGACGTCTTTCCTGACGACGTCACATGCCTTCCAGCAGAGAGAAAGGTGGAGTTTGCAATCAATCTCATGCCAAGCACAGTGCCAATCTCTAAGGCACCGTACAGATTAGCTCCAGCAGAGATGTTAGAACTTAAGCAGCAAATTCAGGAGCTCTTAGACAAGGAGTTTATCCGCCCGAGTTTCTCACCGTGGGGCGCACCAGTGCTGTTTGTAAAGAAGAAGGATGGGAGCATGAGATTGTGCATCGATTACCGTGAGCTGAACAAGGTAACGATAATGAATAAGTACCCGTTGCCTAGAATCGAAGACTTGTTTGATCAGTTGCAGGGAGATACCGTGTTCTCTAAGATAGATCTTCGATCAGGGTACCATCAGCTGAAAGTAAAGGATACAGATGTCCACAAGACAGCTTTCAGGACCAGATACTGGCATTACGAATTCTTGGTGATGCCGTTTGGATTGACGAATGCTCCAGCAATTTTCATGGACCTCATGAACCGAGAATTTCAGCCCTACCTTGATCAGTTCTTCATCGTTTTATTGACGACATTCTCATATACTCGAAGAGCCATGAGGAGCATAGCCAACACTTGAAGACAGTTTTACAGACCTTGCAGAACCGTAAGTTGTTTGCAAAGTTTAGTAAGTGCGAGTTTTGGTTGCAGAAAGTTGCATTTTTGGGGCATATAGTAATCAAGCAGTGGTATTGAGGTGGACCCAGCAAAGGTAGCAGCCGTTAAGGAATGGGTTGAGCCAAAGAATGCATCAGAAATCCGCAGCTTTTTGGGTTTAGCAGGGTACTACCGTAAGTTCATTCAGGGATTTTCGTCCATAGTAGTGCCGCTCACATCACTGACAAAGAAAAATGCCAAATTTGTGTGGAGTGATGAATGTCAGAAGAGCTTCGATACTTTGAAGTAAGCTCTCATTTCAGCGCCGGTCCTAGCCATGCCATCAGGGCAAGGAGACTTTGAGCTATATACCGATGCATCTAATCTCGGGTTAGGCGCAGTATTGATGCAGCAAGGTCGGGTCATAGCTTATGCTTCCAGGCAGTTGAAAGTTCACGAGAAGAACTACCCGACGCACGATCTTGAGTTAGCCGCCGTTGTCTTCGCACTGAAGATTTGGAGACACTACCTATACGGCGAGAAATGCCAGATTTTCATCGATCACAAGAGTCTCAAATATTTGTTCACGCAGAAAGAGCTGAATATGAGACATAGACGATGGTTGGAACTTGTGAAAGATTACGACTGCGAAATTAGCTACCATCTGGGAAAGGCTAATGTTGTCGCGGACGCTTTGAGCAGAAAAGTTGCCGTCATAGATCAGTTATCAGCACAGAGACCTCTTCAGTCGGAGATTCAGAAGTTTGGTCTAGAGATTTATTGTGAGGGCAGAGCCCCTAGGCTGTCTAATCTGACAGTCAAATCTGATTTGCTAGACCGTATCTGAACAGGACATTCCTCAGATGAATAGTTACAGAAATGGAGACTGAAAGATGAGGGCAAGGGAAGTGTTTTTTACACAGTTTCAGACGGCATTGTGAGATACAGAGGTAGAATGTGAGTGCCTAGTGATAGTTCAATCAGACATGATATTTTGACAAAGGCACACGCATCTCCGTATGCTATCCACCCAGGAGGTACCAAGATGTATAAGGACTTGCAGATTCTGTATTGGTGGCCAGGGATGAAGAGAGACATCCGAAGGTTTGTGTCTGAATGCCTCACTTGTCAGCAGGTGAAGGCAGAACATCAGAGGCCAGCGGGATTGGTTAAGCCACTCCCCATCCCAGAGTGGAAATGGGAGAACATCACGATGGACTTCGTCATTGGATTGCCTAGGTCAGTCAGAGGCTTTAATGCCATTTGGGTTGTTGTAGACCGACTCACGAAGTCAGCGCACTTTCTGCCAGTGAAGACGACTTTCTCCATGACGCAGTATGCAGAACTTTATATCAAGGAGATAGTCCGTTTGCATGGATTCCCAGTTTAAATTGTGTCCGACAGGGACCCGAGATTCACATCGTCCTTCTGTAAGAGCTTACATGCAGCCATGGGGACAAAGTTGCTGTTCAGTACAGCCTTTCACCCACAGACAGATGGCCAGTCTGAGCGAGTGATTCAGATTTTGGAGGATTTTCTAAGGGGCCTGTATGATTGATTTTCAAGGAAGTTGGGAGTCTAAGCTACCTCTAGTGGAGTTCACATACAACAACAGTTTCCAAGCATCCATTGGTATGGCTCCCTATGAGGCGTTGTATAGAAGGAAGTGCAGGTCACCAGTTCATTGGGATGAAGTTGGTGAGAGAGCAGAACTTGGTCCAGAAATAGTTCAGCAGACCGCAGCTGTAGTAGCCAAGATTCGGGACATAATGAAAACCGCCAAAAGCCGCCAAAAGAGTTATGCTGATAAGAGAAGGAGAGATCTCGAGTTTGCCGTGGGTGATCACGTTTTCGTCAAGATAGCACCTATTAAGGGTGTTATGAGATTTGGGAAAAGAGGCAAACTGAGTCCGAGATTCATTGGGCCGTTTGAGATTTTGGACAGAGTTGGGACACTAGCCTATCGTGTTGCCCTTCCGCCGAATCTGGCCGGGGTGCACAATGTGTTCCATGTCTCAATGCTGAGGAAATATTTGGCTAATCCTTCGCATGTTCTGAGTTATGAGCCGTTACAGTTCGATCCAGACCTGTCCTATGAGGAGAGACTAGTCCAAATCCTAGACAGACAAGAGCGTAGGCTCCGGAACAAAGTGACTAAGTTAGTCAAAGTCCAGTGTGGGGACCCGGACGCTAATCAAGTTCTTAATCATTATTGGGACTAATTAATCAATTATAAAACAGGGTCTAATTTTTTTTTTTAAATACAAAGCGGAAACGTAATGTAATTTACTCAAATTACATATTAAACATGAACATACAAATCTTGTGTTTTCTACAAGAATTCAACTAGGTTCCACTACATATCAGTGCTGAATCCTATGTTGCTTCGAAGCCCGGATCTCCACGCTATCTAATCTTCTCTCATCCTCTTCTTGACCCTGATCCAGCCCCACCTGTTGTCATGCACACATACAAAACAAGACGACAGCCGGATAACTCCGGTGAGATATAAATATCCCAGTATAAACAATGTATACATGCAATCATATAAAAGCATATACGAAAGCATATAAGAATTATTCATAACCTGTCTCAAATCAGAAACATAAATCAATATCAAGCATTCAATAAACATGAATGATATAACCAATGTAAATCAACATGGCGTATCAGACTCAACTCAACCGACGCGTCGTCTCAGACTCGACTCCACTGACGCGTCGTCTCAGACTCGACTCAACTCTAACCTAGGGATCCCGATGTCTGGATATAGGTAATTATATCGAATCTCAGTCGATAGGAATGCATCAATCCCTAAACGTCATCGATATAATTCATATATCAGTGTCTGGGCGAATTAGCCGCAGAATTGACGAATCAGTCAAGAATTAGGCGAATCAGCCAATAACCAGACGAATCAGCCTGTAATTAAGCGAATCAGCTTAAGTTTAGACGAATCAGTCAACAATTAGGCGAATCAGCCAATAACCAGACGAATCAGCCTGTAATTAAGCGAATCAGCTTAAGTTTAGACAAATCAGTCAATAACCAGACGAATCAGCCGGTGACTAGGCGAATCAGCCAATGACTCAACGACTCAGTAATCAATACATGCATTCAGTATCTAAGCAATCAATCGATGACTAGCAAATCAGCAGTCATTACATGCAGTGGCTATAAATCAATAGACTACAATCATAAGTCTCATCAATTGCAAATATCAATGCAATAAATGACAGTATGTGATTTAGGGAGACTCGAGTCAAACCTCACTCGAGTTGTGCAATCCCAACTCAACATTAATTTATACCTTTCTTTCTGATACTCTGACTCTTTCGAAGTCTCGAACCTCAAGCCTGTCAATACTCAGTCTGACAATAACGATATCGAGGGTACGGTATCAATACATCACTCAATCAATACTGGATATAATCAGAATTTAATCAAATTCTGTTTCAACAACATAACGTTATAATTTCAATATATCCAGCACAATCATATCAGTCAAATATCAATCCCAACATCTCATAATCAATACCAACTCAATTCTGATATCAATTCTCAATCAACTCAACTATAAAAATCATAACAATTTCATATGGTATCTGTTCCCCAATCCAGTTCCAATTATACGATGTCTAACATACCAAGAACATCATATATGAATCATATCAGATTCTGAAAATACCATAATTTCAGCACATATCAAAACGTAGCAAAACTTACGTCCAGTTGTAGCCTACGTTGATAGGAACTCAGTACCGCAGTCGGATTCAAAATCGGACGGACGGAAACCCTTTCTCGATTTCTTTCGTTCTTTTCTTCTTAAGAATTGCAAAGTATATATATATATATATATATATACATATACCACACGTTGCATGTAGAGAAACGTGTCCCATTTTCTTGAATCCCCGTCGGCGCTCGGGCGGTAAGAAAGTACCGCTCGGGCGCCGAATGTTCTGCCCGATTTCAAAACTTATCATGCATTGGCGCTCGGGCGGTAATATTCTACCGCTCGGGCGCCGAACTTTCTGTTCGAGTATCATTTTTATGGTGCATTGGCGCTCGGGCGGTCTCTTTATACCGCTCGGGCGCCACGAGTTCTGTACAAAATCTTGTTTTTCTTGCACCTACACCCGGCCTTTCCACGTGAGCTCCTATAACCTCAAGTCTACCAATTAATCAACATCTGATTACAGTAATTAAATCTCGGGCATTACATTCGGTAAGACTTAAATTCGAGGACGAAATTTTTATAAGTGGGGGAGGAACTGTAGTGCCCAAATTCAGTATACGTATAACCCATGTATTTACTTAATTAGTAAATCATTTAATTAATTTTAAAACGAGTTTTAAGCCGTGCATGATTTAATTAAATGCATTGTTTAAATTATTTATGTTTATGTGATGCACGTTAAAATGTTTTTCGAGTTTCATGTTTCAGGCGATTATTCGAGGCGGGATTGAGGAAAAGAGACCGGCGACGATTTTTGGCAATTTAAAATGTGGTATTTTATTTTTAAGTTGAGTTTGGGGCGTTTTAAATTAATTTATTAAGTTTCAGCATTTTTAAACCTAAATTATTTAGTTAGTAATTTTAAGGGTTTAAAACTCCTAAAATTAGCATTTTTGTGTGTCTTATGTTGATTAAGGAGTTTATTTAAAAATTTGTGTGTATATTGTTTCCAAGAAATTTTTGAGTTAGTGTTTGATTAACTTTTAATTAGTGATTAAATTATTATTAAGCATAATTTATTTCCCTAACTTAATACCTAAACACACACAAACACATTTTACCCCTTAACTCACGCACTCACACACTTTTACACACACTTAGGCACGACAACACACACACACAAGTTTTAATTCAGAATTTTATCACTTTTAGGAAAGAAAACCTAGGGTTCTCCTTCCCCAAGAGCAGCCGCCCCATCCCCTCATAATTTCCACCAATATTTTCGTGTGTTTCTTCAAGAATTTTAGCGCCACAATCGCCCCAATCAACCTCGCTTCTATCTCCGCTTCGGTGACGTCGTTTCGGTAAAGATTGATATCAAAAGGCACGTATATTCTGTTCTTGATGCATCGATCATGTCACATTATGGGTGCGTTGTTATTTATGCGTAAAACCATGTGTATGTTGTGTAGAAGTTTGAGCAATCATGTTTAAATCGCTTTTGAAGCCCTTTTTAGATCTAAAAATCACGTTTTTACTGTTCTGGTTGAAACTGAGAACTTTTGGTCGAGATTTTGAGAAAACTTTCAATTAGAAAATTGTAGAAATTTTTGATGCCTTCGATTTGATATAAAATTTGTGATTTTTGGACGAGAATTGAGTGAGTTATGATGATTTTCGTGGAACTGCTCAAACTACGACTTTTACGAAAATTTGTGCTCTTGAAGTTTATTTGTTGCAGGCTTCATTGGAGATCGACGGGCGATCGTTGTTGCGACTAGGTATGATTATTATGATGTTGGGTTGGTATTTTGTATGTCGTTTAGTGTCGATAGGTACTCGAGCACTTTAGTAGTCGTAGGAATCGAGTCGGTGTAAATTACCACGTTTTTGACTTGTATGTACCATAGGGTGAACATCGTTGCTTGGGATGTTGTACGAAAGTGAATTGATGTTATAGTATGCTAGGATGGGTCTCGGGGTGTCGATTCATAGTCCGTGCAACCGAGTCTAGAAAGTTGAGCAAAGCGTGTACATAATTTTCGTAAGTTCGCGATCACAGTAGGTACACGGACCCTGACACGAGGTCCGTGCCTTTGTTTCTCCTCGGTGACTTTTTCCAGAGTCTACACGGACCCTCACACGGACCTTGACACGGGGTCCGTGTCCACCCTTCTTTCCGAACCTTTTCACCCGAGTCTACACGGACCCCTACACGGATGTAGGCACGAGGTCCGTGTCCTTCATATTTTGGGAAAAGTACTATAACATGTTTGAGGTTCGATTTCATGGTTTAGTACAATGATTTACAAGGTCGAACCATGGGAAATTGTAGAATGTCCTAAGGAATGATTGAGCTTGAGAGTAAGTATGATTTTTACGTCTAAGTTATTCAAATTAAGTATGACATGTCATGTTAGTATGTTGCAGCAATGAACCGATCGACGTCCAACGAATCCCTCAACGCCAAGTAAGTATGTTTGACGTGCGATAAAATATTTTATGTTTTGAGGTATGCTAAATGTCTTGTGACCAAATTGAATGGGTTTGGAAGTCGGTGAACGTGGCCGAGGACCTCTCCACCCCGTTAAATTATGAACGGGTTAGATCGTGGTTGGAAAGCGTTAAATTATGAACAGGGACCAACCAGCCCGTTAAATTATGAACGGGGATCTCATGTATGTGGCAGTGGATACGTCCCTGTCAGCCCAGTATTGTGGTTTGTCTGATCAGGCATTTATTATGTTATGGGTCACTTGCTTTGAAACATACTCTACGCAAAATGATGAAGCTATGTATGTTCTAGTAAGCAGTATGTTTGAAAGTTTATGTTGATGGCAAGTCTAGTTATGTACGTACGTATGTTCAAGTTTATTATGCAAGTTCAAGTTTCAAGTTATGTATGTCCTATTTTAAAGTTGCATGCGATTTTATTACGTAATACTCGTTATTCCAGATTATACGTGTTGAGTCTTTAGACTCACTAGACTTGATCGATGCAGGTGAGTATGTTGATGACGAGGCAGGAGATGGCGACCAAGGGGCAGGCTTGGACTGAGCGGGAGGCTAACCCGAGGACCGCAAAGTTTATGTTTTTACGCAAATGTTAATTTACTCTGATTTCTATTGGGACTCAATTTTTGCATCGATGGATTCTAGTGTCAAATCAGTAGCCTCAACTCTAGTGGAAATAGAGCGAAGAGACGAATCATGATCAGCAACAGTTCGAAGAACGTCTGATTGTCCAAGAACGAGGTCGGCGTGACTAGACAAGACATTCTTCCTGAAAAGTTTGGATTCAACTTCAAGCTTAGCCAATGATTATGCCGTTTTAACGACATTTTTCGTTATGCGTTCTCGGAAGAATTTTTTGCCGGAAACTTCACCAGCATGTTCAAAGGATATCTGTTTGACTATCTCTGAAAGTTTGTCGATATTGCGTTTCAGTATGTCAATCTCAAATTCAAGATTGAATTTCTCTTCATCTGAGGATGGGCTCCTTGCGAGCATACGTGCTGAGATTTCAGCTAGATGCGCAACATGAGCAACTCGAGATGGTGAATCAGCAGGAAGAATAGCTAAAGCAGTAGAAGGAACGAGATCTGTTGGTGTAGTAGAAAAAACAGTAGTTTTTCCAGCAGAGGATCATTCAGCAGCAGCAGAGGGTTCAAGAAGTGCGCGTGCTTCTGGTTGCTCGACTTCCATGGCCTCCAGTTGTTCAACTGCTGGAATTTGATCACTCAGGATGGCTACCATTTCTGCTTGATGTTCAGCAGAGAAAATCTCCAAATTTGGCAGTGATTGAGATGGTGCAGCATCCGATTCTGCTAATTGTTGTTCTGCTAGAGGATCTTCTGATTGAGATATATTAACCGCCTGAGCTGCTTCCGGTGCAGCAGTGATATTAACTACAATAGATTGAATGAATTCATCCACTGAAGCCAATTCTCGAACAGATAAGAGAGATGAAGACTGAGTAGGCAACTTCGGAGATGCAGGAGTACTAGAGACTTTACCTTCTGGTGGGGCTGTAGTCCTTTCCTGAACTATCTTAGTCTGAGAAAAGTTAGGAACAAAGCCTATTGAATATTGAACAGATTCTTCGAATGCTTGTTCTTGAGCAAGAAGTTGCTCATTCATTGATCTCAGTTTCTCGGCCAAAAATTGAATCACATGCTGATCCTGAGCAGCAGTTGGAATAAAATCATCAAAATTAGACTGAAGAATCTTTAAAACTGATTCTAGCTTTTGTCAATTGAGTTGATCAAGAATGAAACATCGGCGTCTCATACCTTTGAGCACATTCTGAGTTTTGGCAAGTTCAAACACCTTTTCTTCATTTTTCACGATTTTACTAAAGCACCTTTTGTTATGAAGAAAGTGAGAGAATGGAAAACTCGAACCTTGTGTCAATCATCAAAGAAAGTCATTTCTTCATTGGCAGAATTCTAAATTTCTTCCAAATGAAGGTCAATATAGGTTATAGCAGATGATTTGGCGCTGTGAAATTGTGGTTCCACAACGAGTTTCCATTTGTGTTTGTCTGGCGAAGAGGCAGGCAACACGGGTCAAAAAGCAGAATACCCTGCAGTAGATTCACGAATAACAACTCCAGACGAGGGTTTGAAGGATGGCGCATCAGAAGTGGTGGTAGCGGAAGTAACTGCTGGTTTGGTGACCGGAGCAGATTCTCTCAAAGAAGACGTGGCTTCTGTAAACACTTGTCTAAACGGGACAGTGTCTAAATCAGCAATGGCTGTTGTTTTCTTGATGCGAGCCTTCTTCTTGGTAGGGGTGGCAGGGACAGATGCTTGAATAGGAGCAGCAGAGTCCTCAGAAATTGTTTTATCAGAATCAGTGGAGATAACCACTCTCTTCCTCTTGATCTTCTTCTGAGGTCCTTAAGCCCCAGTCTGAGCATCTCCTACCTCCTTTTTCAAGGCAATGAACTCAGCAACAGATGTCTTTGGCCTCAAGGCAAGCACATTATCAGCATCGTCCATAGTCACATAAGAAGCGTCCTGATTAGTAGTGAGAGGAAAACCAGTATCCTTAAGCATTTTGCTGATCTGAACAGCAAAACCAGAACTCTTTCTCAGTACCATATCCTTCAGGATTCTAAACAAGAATTCACTCCAATCCACTTTAAATCCAGAAGTGATGGCCAACATCACTTGAACCTTCTCCTTGGTCAATTTTTCAAACGTATCAGCCTTGACCAATAGCGCTTTTGCAACAATATCAGCAAGCACTTGATATTCCATCTTTAGTAGCTTCTTGAAGCAAAAGGGAGAGAGTTCTTCTCCAGAAGCTGAGAAAGTAACGAGGGCAGCCGACATCTCCTCCTTAGAGGTATCAGAAAAGTCAGAGATACCTGAGCATGGGAGAAAGAACGTCGATCCCAGTAGTGGAGCATTGATTGAAATAGATTCATCTCCCTGAGAATAAGCAATTTTCCATTCATCAACTTTAGCTTTGGCATAAAAATCCAAGAGGGCAATCTTGTAAATAATAGCTGGTGCCTCTAGAAACCTTCGAAGGCCAGATTTCTCGATAGCTTTGAACATGTTGGCCAGATTTTCATCCTTCATTGTCAATACTGAGGCAAAATTAACTTGACAGGCATTGATTGTATAAGCTCCAGCCATTTTTCTGCAAGATTTCGAAGTAGATTTTGCAGTAGAATGTGAATACAGAGAAAGTAGTAGCTAGAAGGCAAAAGATCTGAAAACGTAAAGGTGAAAAGACTAAGAAAAGACAGCTAAAGTCTATAATGTACAGCCGTCAGTGAAACATAAGGACACATGTCAATATGTTTACAGTTGAATTTGAAAAGTTGAGCAGAGAGTGTCAGATACTCCAAAATTTTGAAATGACTAAAATAGGCGGGATGTCCAAGGTGGTTACTAAAAAAATCAGAAGAAAGTTTGTCATCTTATGTTAATATATACTGGAAGTTATGAAGTACTGAAATATTTTCAGCATCTGAATAAAAAACAATAGACACACTGTTTTATCGAAAAGACAAACCTAATTCTGCTTTTCTGATAAAGCACGGAAAAGGAAACGACACAATAAAATAAAGTTCCCCCTCAATTAATGCAACTAATAAATGCTATTGATACGATATCCGAGGGAATGATAGAAGAGTCTTGATATTCTTGCATTATGTGACTGGTTGGACGTCTCTTTAGCTTCTCCAAGACACTACATAAGTACCTGCAGTCTCAAAAATAAGATAAGTACACAAATAATAACAAAACACAAATGGATGATGCAAACAAGATCTCGGAGTCTTCTCCAGAGACTGATTCATCAGAGGAATTGCAAGGACACTTTCCAGCTTCTCGTAAGATGATGTTTGTGAAAGGGATCGATTTTAGGTGCCCGAATGCGCAACGGAAGTTCAAAAAATTAATTTTCAACAAGAAAATTTCGGCCACCTATGTACTAGTGTTGTAGCATATACAAAACACAATTATGACATTCATAGGGTGTTTATAAGTTTTACCTATCAACCTCTTGAGGTTGATGATGGCTCCAACCAAGTTGTAAACAACTTGGCTCTTCAAAAGCAAGACAATCTACAAGCTCTCCTTGTCCTTCCTTCAAAATCAAGCCCACCACTTGCTAACTAGAACCACCCTAATTTTTCACTAGAAAAATTAGGGTATTTTTCAAGGAGAAGTGTATGTATTATTAAACAATTGAAGAACATCAAATTCAGAGAAAAAGAGTGAAGTTTCGGCCAAGCTAGGATGGAGTGGAAGAGTGATGAGTTGTCTAGGTTGTGAGAAAAGTAGATACACCTTTTTACATGCCATGCAATTTTTTAATCAAAAATGATCCATAACTCTTCACCTCCCAAGCATGCATATCAAATGGGCTTGTAACATTTACAAAGGGTCCATGGACTTTTAAATTGTCTCAAACATATTTGAGCCCAATTAAAATTTTCTTGATTTTACTCAAGCCCACTAGTTAAATAATTATTTCCAATTGGGCTCTACAAGGCCCAATGTTATTAAATTAATTCAAAACTTGAATTAATTTTAATTATTTAGACTCTACTAGGCCCACTAATGTTTAATTAGTTCAACACTTGAATTAATTTAATTTAGTCCATAGTAATGTTTATGAAAATCACAATTTTCAAATACATTATTCACTTGGCCTACTTTTAATTTAGGAACATATTCATAAATTAAAAAATTACATTTCTCTCATAGAAGTCATACTTCTACTTTTCGTTACGCTTATAAACTCATTTATAAGCCATTCAACACATTGAACTATTTTAACTTCTCAACAGGATCTAGAAAGCTAGCACTTGTGTGGCACTCAATGGTTCATTGATACAACTAGCTGTGGGTTCACATCTCTATGTGATTCGGACTAAACATGTTCTTATATGAGCATACCCCAATTGCTCCATTTTTATTTATCAACTCCTTGATAACAAGAACGTCAGAACTCAAGTCTGATAGTACCCAACCAATCATGTTAAATGCCTAGCAGCATCGCTTACATGATTCCCTAGGTATCAAATGATAATGCCTGCAAGAACCATTCAATTATGGTTAGCATACAGTACGGTCCCTTCAACTCATATATCCCGACCGATTCGACAACCATTGGTTTATCGAGAGTTGTCAATGAATCGATACTATGTGTCATGTCGTTGCATCGATGGTGTAATCTATGAAACCCCTTTCATAATTACCACAATACTCTGATTAGAGATTTCAACCTACATACACATAAGAACACATAGGATATCCATACACGAAGGTAAGTGGTGAATCCCCGACTACAATGCATCGACTCCTATATGTTTCGACAGAACACCCAATCTTGCCACCTGATGACCCCATGAGAGTCGGTAAACAAGTCAAAGTGTAATTCTAGCACATAGAGTCTCAATGTTGTCTCGGTTCATAAGGACTAATGGTGTACAACCATAAACTAGGACTTTTCCACTCGATAAGTGAGAACCATTTGGAAAGTCCTTTATGGAGGGTTGTTCAGTGCACTCTACAAGAGCACCTATCTGCATGTTCGGACATAACAATGTCCCCTACCAATGAAACATGGTAATCACATCGCAGATACTAGTCTCGAACTCGAGTGGCCTATATCCTTCTTAGCGGCGGCTGAATTGACTAGGAATCATCTAGAATATACAGTATTACAAATATGAGTTTCATGATGCTCATCATATGAGAATCTCATATTCTTTCTACTATTTGTATATTCAAGGGCTTTATCTATGCAACTAGCATGTGTACACAGATAAAGAAGTGCCAAAACAATAAAATTCAAAAATTATTAAAATAAATACTGTTTATACATAGAGTTTCATTGTGAACACTCGGCCAACACTTGGCTCGACATGCACCTACTCTAACAATCTCCCACTTGCACTAGAGCCAACTACCCATATGTTTCAAACCCATCGATTTGCGATTCTTCTCGAATAATCGTGACATCTCCTCTTTCCACGATCTCTCTAAGGATGTGGTACTTTCTCAATACGTGTTTGGACTTCTGATGAGACCCCAGCTCCTTTTCTTGAGCAATGGCTCCTGTGTTGTCACAAAACACCAGGACAGGAGCAACTCCATTAGGAATGACGACCAACTCTTGGACAAAATTCCTTATCCAAACAGCCTCCTTTGCTGCAGCTGAAGCAACAATATATTCTGCCTCAGTGGTGGAATCCGCTGTACTGTCTTTCTTGGAACTCTTCCAAGAGACAGCAGCACCATTGAGCATGATTATGAACCCAGAGGTTGACTTCGAGTCATCGATATCGCTTTGGAAGCTAGAGTCGGTATAGCCTTCCAATTTTAGTTCTCCACCCCCATAGACCAAGAACAATTTATTGGTCCTTCTCAAATACTTGAGGATGTCTTTCATAGCTTTCCAGTGTGGAAGACCAGGGTTGGATTGATATCTACTCACCACACTTAGTGCAAAAGCCACGTTAGGACGTGTAGATATCATCCCATACATGATGCTACCAATCGCAGATGCATAAGGAATGCTTGTCATCGCCGCTATCTCTGCATCAGTCTTGGGAGACATAGACTTAGATAGGGACACACCATGATACATTGGTAGATGTCCTCTCTTGGACTCATCCATCGAGAACCGCTTCACGATGGTATAAATGTATGTGGACTGGGTGAGACCAAGCAATCTTTTTGATCTATCTCTATAGATCTGTATTCCCAATACAAAAGATGCTTCACCCAAGTCCTGCATCGAGAACTTACTCGCTAACCATATCTTAGTTTATTGCAACATCACTACATCATTCCCAATGAGTAGGATGTCATCATTATAAAGCACAAGGAATGTCACAGCACTTCCACTAACCTTCTTATACACACAGGGTTCCTCAGGATTCTTAGCAAAACCAAACTCTTTGATTGTACTATCGAATCTGAGGTTCCAACTCCTAGATGCCTGCTTTAGACCATAAATAGATCTTTGAAGTTTGCATACCATATGCTCACTTCCGATAGATGTAAACCCTTCGGGTTGAGACATGTAAATCTCTTCCTTAATATCCCCATTAAGAAAGGCTGTCTTAACATCCATCTGCCATATCTCATAGTCATACCATGCAGCTATGGCTAGCAAAATCCTTATGGACTTGAATATTGCAACTGGAGAAAAGGTTTCCTCAAAGTCAACTCCTTGTCTTTGAGTATATCCTTTTGCTACAAATCGTGCCTTGAAGGTCAATACCTTCCCATCCGCCCCAAGTTTCCTCTTGTAAATTCATTTACACCCTATGGGAACAATTCCCTCAGGTGGATCCACGAGATTCTACACTTGGTTCGAATGCATGGAATTCATCTCAGATTCCATTGCTTCAATCCACTTGGATGAATCAGCATCAGATAATACTTCCTTGAAGGTCCTTGGATCAAATCCATGGATAGTCTAATCATGGCCCTCTTCAAGAAGCAGACCATACCTCAAGATGGTCTCGAGACTCTGTCGGATCTTCTAGGAGCTTGTATCTCCTCTCTTGGCTCTTCGGGTGTGGGTTCTATAATTGTGGGTGTCTCTCGAACCTCTTCGAGTTTTATCATCTCGCCTTTTCTATCGAATATAAATTCCTTTTCCAAAAAGGTTGCATTCCTAGAAACAAACACCTTTGTTTCTTTGGGATGATAGAAGTAGTATCCAACCGAATTCTTTGGATATCCAACAAAGTAACATAAAATGGATCGACTATCCAATTTATCTCCCACTACCTGCTTCACATAAGCAGGGCAGCCCCATATTCTAAGATAAGAATATTTGGGTGGCTTACCCATCCATATCTCATATGGTGTCCAGTAAACTGCCTTTGAATGGACATTTTTCAACAACAGTGCCGCTGTCTCAAGCGCATATCCCCAAAAGGATGGCGGCAACTCTGTGAACGCCATCATAGACCGAACCATGTCAATCAAAGTCCGGTTACGACACTCCAAAACACCATTCAACTGTGGTGTAGCGGGCGGAGTCCACTGCGAGAGAATCTCATTCTCCCTAAGATACTCTTGGAACTCGGCACTCAAGTACTCACCACCTCGATCCGATCGAAGTGTCTTGATGATTCGTCCCAACTGTTTCTCTACTTCACTTCTGAATTCTTTGAACTTTTCAAAGGTTTCAGACTTGTATTTCATCAAATACACATACCCATACCTCGAAAAGTCATCGGTAAAGGTGATGAAGTAGGCATGTCCATGCTTAGTGGTGATGCTAAGCGGACCACACACATCGGTATGGATCAAATCCAATAACCCTGTGGCTTGCTCCACATGCCCTTAAAGGGAATCTTGGTCATCTTTCCTTTTAGACAGGATTCAAAAGTCGTGAGAGCATTAATATCAGACATATCAAGCATGCCTACTCCCACTAACTTGTTCATCCTTCTTAGGGAAATACGTCCTAATCGAGCATGCCATAATTGTGCCAATTTAGAGTATCTTGTTTGCGCTTGTTTGTTGTTGTTATAGCTTGGACATTGTTAAGTGGAATATCTTTCAATTTTAAGGTGTAGAGATCTTTTTCAAGTTCTCCAGTACCAATTAAACATTCATTCTCGTAAATATTGCAAACAACTTTGCTAAATAAACAAGAAAATCCATCTTTATCTAACCTAGAAATGGAAATATATTCTTCACCAAGTCTGGTACAAACAAAACATCTCTAAAAAATAACTTAAAATCATTGTTCAAATACAAGCAAACATCTCCTACGGCCTTGGCAGCAACCCTTGCTCCATTTCCCATCCTCAAGAAGGTCTCACCTTCCCTAAGCCTCCTACTTCTTCCCATCGCCTGCAAATCATTACAGAGATGTGAGCCACAGCCGGTATCCAATACCCAAGAAGTAGAGTTAATTGAAATGTTTACTTCAATATAGAACATACCGTTTCCAGAACTCTTCTGGGCAAGATATTCCTTGAAGTTACGCCTCCAATGTCCAGGCTTCTTGCAGTGATGATAGATGTCAACAGTCTTGTCAGCCTTCATTGGTGTGGCTGCCACAACGGGACCCGGACTCTGCTTCTTGAAGGGCACGTTTTTCTTGGGACGTTGGAAAGAACGCTTCTTTCCCTTCCCAGGTGGACCGGTCTTTGTACCAGATGAAGAGCCCACAAAAAGAACCGGCTTCTCTTTCTTGATGGTGGACTCAAAGATCACAAGCATGTTCACCAACTCCTCAAGGGTCGGCTCCATCTTGTTCATGTTGAAGTTCACCACAAAAGGATCAAATGAGCTAGGCAGCGATAACAGCAACACGTCGGTGTCAACTCCGAAGGCAATATCAAATCCATGCCAACGAGCTTGTCCACGAGCCCTATCATCTTCAGGCCATTCTCATGGACCGAGGCCCCATCTCGCATGCGCATAGTGATCAGCTCCTTGATGGTAGCATGCCTAAGAGCCTAGTCTGCTCACCAAAGAGATCCTTGAGGTGCATATAAATGAGGCATAGCACCAAAGAGATCCTTGAGGTGCATATGAATGTCAGGCTCTATCATTTGATACCTAGGGAATCATGTAAGCGATGTTGCTAGGCGTTTAACATGGTTGGTTGGGTACTATAAGACTTGAGTTCTGACGTTCTTGTTATAAAGGGGTTGATAAGTAAGAATGGAGCAATTGAGGTATGCTCATATAAGGACATGTTTAGTCCTAATCACATGGAGATGTGAACCCACGGCTAGTTGTATCAATGAACCATTGGGCCATACAAGTGCTGGCTTTCTAGATCCCGTTGAGAAGTAAAAATAGTTCAATGTGTTGAACGACTTATAAATGAGTTTATAAGTGTAAGGAAAAATAGAAGTATGACTTCTATGAGAGAAATGTGACTTTTAATTTATGGAAGTGTTCCTAAATTAAAAGTTGGCCAAGTGAATAATGTATTTGAAAATTGTGATTTTCATAAACATTATTATGGACTAAATTAAATTAATTTAAGTGTTGAATTAATTAAACACTAGTGGACCTAGTAGAGTCCAAATAATTAAATTAATTCAAGTGTTGAATTAATTAAATTAAATTGAGTCTTGTAGAGCTCAATTTAAATAAATAATTTAACTAGTGGACTTGAGTAAATTCAAGTAATGTTTAATTAGTCTCAAATATGTTTGAGATAATTAAAAATAAGTCCATGGATTTTTAATTGTTAAAAATCAAATAAGACTTGCATGC
The DNA here is from genome assembly GCF_022965805.1 of Primulina eburnea. Taxonomy (NCBI): domain Eukaryota; kingdom Viridiplantae; phylum Streptophyta; class Magnoliopsida; order Lamiales; family Gesneriaceae; genus Primulina; species Primulina eburnea. The sequence goes on along the minus strand of NC_133111.1, from coordinate 22,136,710 downwards.
ATGGGAGGTGAAGAGTTGGGAGACAACTTTCTCAATATTCAAGACATGTGTCACACATGCCAACAACAACTTTTTACACTACCAAGGTTAGTCTCCCTTCCCCCCATTCAAGCATGAAGTGGCCGAAATCTTCCAGATATATTCTCCAAGTTTTCTCTCAATTTTCTTCTTCAAGAGTTGAGGAAAGAAATCACTTCTCAAAAGAAAAATGCTCTAATTTTTCTAGTGCAAAATTAGAGTGGATCTAGCTTGTTGGTGGTGGGCTTAATATTTGAGCAAGGCGGGCTCAAAGGGAAGCTTGTAGAAGGTCAACCTTTCAAGAGCCAAGTTGTTTACATCTTGGTTGGAGCCATCATCAACCTCAAGAGGTTGATAGGTAAAATTCTAAACATACTATGAATGTCATTTTTGTGTTTTATTGTATTTGCTACACAATTTCATGGGGTGGCCGAAAATTTTCTTGTAAAATTCGATTTTTTAAACTTCCGTTGCGCTTCCGGTCACCGTAACCGATCCCCTTTCACGTGCTCTGTTCAAATCGATGAACGAGTGGTTTATGCTAATCTGATTGTTATCCCAATGGTTGCATTTGATATTATACTTGGCATGGATTGGCTATCGACCTATCGTGCAGTGATTGATTGCGTTGCTAAGACGGTGACATTTGCAGATGATGGCAATAGGGAAGGTATGCTCGCCAGTGCAGGTACTTCGCTGGTCCTTCCTTTTATTTCGTGTCTTGAGGCTAAGAAGTTGTTGTTTAGAGGATGTGATGGGTTTTTGGCTTCTATTGTGGATGTGGATAAGATTGTGAAATTGAATATTGATGATATTGATGTGGTGAGAGAGTTCTTTGATGTGTTTGAGGATGATGTTCCGGGTTTACCGCCGGACAGAGATGTAGAGTTTGTGATTGATCTAGTTCCAGGTACGGTTCCTATTTCTAAGGCTCCGTATAGAATGGCCCCATCAGAGATGAAGGAGTTGAAGACGCAGTTGCAGGATCTTTTAGATAAAGGTTTCATTCGGCCGAGTTCTTCGTCTTGGGGAGCTCCGGTTCTTTTCGTCAAGAAGAAAGATGGGACCTTGCGGCTGTGTATTGATTACAGAGAGATCAACAAAGTGACTATCAAGAATAATTATCTGTTGCCGCGGATAGATGATTTGTTTGATCACCTGCAGGGGGCTACCGTGTTTTCAAAGATTGATCTACGATCTGGTTATTATCAGTTGAAAGTTAGGGAATCCGATAGCCCTAAGACAGCGTTTCGGACCGGGTACGGTCATTATGAATTTCTTGTGATGTCTTTTGGTCTGACCAATGCTCCTTCGATCTTCATGGATCTGATGAACCGTGTGTTCAAGCCGTATTTTGATAGCTTCGTCATTGTTTTCATCGACGACATTTTGATCTATTCCAAGACCAGAGAGCTTCATGCAGAGCACCTCAGAGTTGTTCTTCAGTTGCTGAGTGTTGCGACTTTGATTGTTGCACTCCCAAGAGCAGGTTGTCCACACAAGTAGTATAATTCGGTGAGTCCGAATATCGTATCCACAGGGAAGCTAAGGTAATTACAAGTCCACTACAATGTCTTTTTGTTTTGTTTTGGTTTTTGTTTCTTTTTAATTTTAATTGAATCTTTAATGGGTAAATTTTAAATGTTCAAATTTTAATAAGTAGTTGAGATTAAAGGATCCACTCTTGGTATTATAATAAAGTTAACATTAACGAAAAATATTGAAATCCACTTAATAAAATGGTTCCCATATATTAAATAATCATATTTATATTATGTTATAAATTATTATCTTATAAGCATATAATATATACCAAAACTTATAAATATGGTCAAGTATTTATTGTGCTATATATTTGTAAACACTAAATCTAGGTTTCCACTTTAAATGGTTGGTAAAACCAAACAAACATTTAAATGGTACCAATGAATTAATACTATGATATATTCATATATAATAAATCATGGAATCCAAGTTAAATGGTTGGTAAAACCAAACTAACATTTAAATGGTTCCAAGAATTTAATATTATAATATATTTATATATAATAAATCAAGGCATCCAATTTAAATGGTTGGTAATACCAAACTAACATTTAAATGGTTCCAAGAATTTAGTGTAACATATAGCAACAATAAATCAAAACTCCCACTTATAAGTAGAGTATAAAAATGCTTAAAAAATAAATATAACATAAACAATAAATAATGATTAAATAATATAAATCATAGATTCTTACCTTTTAATAACCTTATTATCATGCCAAGAGCATCACCTTATCATCTCAACTTTAGGAAGTTAGCTATTCATCATTCAAAGTGTAAAACTTTGAATATGAAATTAACATGCTAATTATATTTAAATGAAGAAATAAAAGAAAAATATAGAGAGAAATATTATGAACTCAAAGGTTTGTTCATAGAATGAGGGATATCTCAATACATTACAATGCACCCCTATTTATAGCAAAATTTGGGGAGACAACCACAAATAAAATATTATTTTTTACACATAAGTCTTCATTGGTGTTCCAAGAAATTAATATTATATTACACATCACTTTTGAAAATCTTCTTCTCCGAATTTGCTTCTTCACATAAAATGAAACATGTGGATAATTGAGTTGTCTAGTTGTGGTATTTTTTTCAGAATATTTGACCAAGTAATTTGAGAGATATGGTCAAAATACTAGAGCATGGTAAAACTGCCACTCCTTTGGTAACTTTAATTGTTGCTTAATTTGATCCCACTTGTGAGAGGATTTTTATCTCATGCTTGGCAACAATATTGTAGATCTTATAATCAACTTTCTATAGGTCCAAGAATCATCTTAATCCCATTTGCAATGCCAAGGTTATTCTTGTTTTATCGAACCTGTAAAAAATAGTAAAAACTTATAATTACACAACAACTTATATTTTATACAATTTATTATAAAACATATAATATTTAAACATTTAATAAAACAAAAAATATATATTTATATTATAAAACATTTAATTAATGTACAATTTTTATGTTTATCACAACTCCCAACCAGCTTATTGCTAGTCCCTAGCAATTTAAGCGTTAATAGCAATACAAAACATATTGATTAATTTAAATAGAAATGTAATCAGAACTATCTAAGTGTTTAAATTAAATTTGAAAACTGTCAAAGTTATATCAAGATCATCATAATTATAATTTATGAAATAATTTGAGATGATTAATTCAAAGCTTATTTCAGGTAGTTAAATGTACACGGCCTTCAGAAATTCCTAGTAAGAGTCTCAACTCCATATCCTCACATGGTTAATAAATGTTTCAATTTATGGCAACGATTTCTCTCATGGAGTTGGAATACAGATAAATGCTCAGAAAAATGGTTTACAGAATGCAGACAGACAAACGAGCCAAACTAATCAAAAGATAGGAAATCCATTGATTTAAAATCCAGTTGTTCTTATTATATATATTTTTTTCCTGATTTTTTTTTTTTACATCATGGAATCAAACTAAGTTTATGCTTCTTGACCACATATTTATTTAATTTGTACAATGTATTTCTCTCTCTCTTTCCTTTTTTTTATTTGTATTTTTATGAGAGAAAAATGGGTCGCAGCATATAACTTAAATTACATAAATCTTCAACATCTTTCTTTCTTCTTTTTTTTCTTCGCTTTTTTTTTTTAGGAAATAACAAATTTTTTTTTTCAAAATAAGAACTCAAGATCTAAACAATTGATAGCCTCTCCGATGATCAATAAAGGCTCGCAAGCTGTTTTCTCAATCCTCTCCACTCACACACAAAATATGTGTGAGTTCAAAAATTTTAGGCACTCTTATAAGGTATATCTTGGGCCATATACTTTAATACCTAATTTTATCACAATGGTTAATCACTCAAAAAGATTTCATAAATCATATTTTTATATTGATCAGAATATTAAAAATGACCTTTTTTCAAATAAAAATTTAAACATTCTTAAATATATTAATGCATGTTCTAATTTAAATCTTTCAAATATGTAATGTATGACATTTTTGCAAAAATTACTAAGGTACAAACAATAAACATGGTTTTATTTTAAAATAATATTTAATTTTTTTTTAAATTTTTTTTTTAAATGTGTTCTCCCCCCAATCAGAATATGACATTGTCCCTAATGTCAAAATAGCTATTAATAAAGAGTACATAATGAAAGAGATATCACCTGGAATTTTATTGAAGATAACAAACTGAAACAAACGCAAACCAATCCACGACTTTTGAATCAATGATCCAACTTCCTTTTCTTACTGCTTGATTGCGACCAATTGATCTTTGTTATCATCGGATCAGGCTTATGAACAAAAGCTTCCAAATCATCAATTAATTGATCGGCAGTGGAAGCACAGATGAGCATCCGTCGTGAATTTTCTGAAATGAAATTCTGTTCCACAGCTTTATCCAGAAATGTCAACAAACTATCATAATAATTATTGATATTAAACAAGCCCACAGGTTTATTATGGATATTAAGTTGTGCCCAAGAAACAGTGTGAAAAATTTCTTCTAATGTACCAAAACCACCTGGTAGTGCGATAAAAGCATCAGAATTTTCAATCATTTGAGTGATTCTTTCATACATAGAAGAAACTTTTAATTCCTCCCCAATCGTAACACCTGTAATATTTCCTTCAGCTAAAGCTATAGGAATAATACCCAAAACCTGACTACCTCCAAGATGAGCAGATGTTGTAACAGATCCCATTAACCCAATATTACCTTCCCCATATACCAAGTGAATTTTTCTCTCAGCCAATATCTTTCCAAGATTATTCTCTGCTTCTACAAACACTTCATTTTTTCCAGGACTCGACCCACAAAATACACAAATATTTTTCAATGTTTGTGTAGAGGATCCAGCCATGTTTTTACCTTTTTTTTTCTGCGAAAATAGAGAGAAAGATGATAGATTTCATAGGGGTAATATGTTATCATGACAAAACAATGGGTCACAGCTGTAAACAGAATAAATAGTAAAAACAATAATGACACACATGCATATGTGAAAGAAGATCGGTTACGGTGGCCGGAAACGCAACGGAAGCACAAAATTTTTCGATTTTAGCATATAAATTTCGGCCACCATGAGTTTGTGTAGGAAATACAATAAAACACCAAAATGACATTCATAGTGTGTTTAGAAATAGTTACCTATCAACCTCTTAAGGTTGATGATGGCTCCAACCAAGTTGTAAACAACTTGGCTCTTGAATGGAATGAAGATCTACAAGCTTCCTTGGACTCCTTTCTTTCCTTCAAATTAGGCCCACCACTAGCAAACTAGAACCCCTCTTATTTTGCACTAGAAAAATAAAAGGATTTTTCAAAGAGAAGTATTTTTCTTCCTCAACACTTGAAGAGAAAAATTGAGAGAAAACTTGAGAGAATATGTGTGGAGAATTCGGCCATTCTAGCTTGGATGAGGGGGAAGGGAGACTTGTCTTGGTCTTGCAAAAAGTAGAGACAAAAGTAGCATGTCAAGCCTTGATAGTTGAAAAAGTTGTCTCCAACCCTTCACCTCCCATGCATGCATATATTATATGGTTTTTAACAAATTAAAAAACCATGGACTAAATTTAATTATCTCAAACATATTTGAGACTAATTAAACATTACTTGAATTTACCCAAGTCCCACTAGTTAAATAATTAATTTAAATTGAGCTCTACAAGACTCAATATAATTTAATTAATTCAACACTTGAATTAATTTAATTATTTGGACTCTACTAGGTCCACTAGTGTTTAATTAATTCAACACTTGAATTAATTTAATTTAGTCCATAATAATGTTTATGAAAATCATAATTTTTAAATACATTATTCACTTGGCCAAATTTTAATTTAGGAACACTTCCATAAATTAAAATTTACATTTCTCTCATAGAAGTCATACTTCTATTTTTCCTTACACTTATAAACTCATTTATAAGTCGTTCAACACATTGAACTAGTTTCTCCTTTATAGAAGTCATACTTATAATTTTCCTTACGCTTATAAACTCCTTTATAAGCCGTTCAACACATTGAACTAATTTTACTTCTCAACGGGATCTAGAAAGCCAGCACTTGTGTGGCCCTCAATGGTTCATTGATACAACTAGCCGTGGGTTCACATGTCCATGTGATTCGGACTAAACATGTCCTTATATGAGCATACCCCAATTGCTCCATTCTTACTTATCAACTCCTTGATAACAAGAACGTCAGAACTCAAGTCTGATAGTACCCAACCAATCATGTTAAACGCCTAGCAGCATCGCTTACATGATTCCCTAGGTATCAAATGATAGTGCCTGCAAGAACCATTCAATTATGGTTAGCGTACTGTACGGTCCCTTCAACTCATATATCCCGACCGATTCGACAACCATTGGTTTATCGAGAGTTGTCAATGAATCGATACTATGTGTCATGCCGTAGTTGCATCGATGGTGTAATCTATGAAACTCCTTTCATAATTACCACCATACTCTGATCAGAGATTTCACACTACATATACATGAAAACACATAGGATATCCATACCCGAAGGTAAGCGGTGAATCCCCGACTACAATGCATCGACTCCTATATGTTTCGACAGAACACCCAACCTTGCCACCTGATGACCCCTTGAGAGTCGGTAAACAAGTCAAAGTTCAATGCTAGCACATAGAGTCTCAATGTTGTCCCGGGTCATAAGGACTAATGGTATACAACCATAAACTAGAGCGTTTCCACTCGATAAGTGAGAACCACTTGGAAAGTCCTTAATGGAGGGTTGTTCAGTGCACTCTACCAGGAGCACCTATCTGCATGCTTGGACATAACAATGTCTCCTACCAATGAAACATGGTACTCACATCGCAGATACTAGTCTCTAACTCGAGCGGCCTATATCCTTCTTAGCGGCGGCTGAATCGACTAGGAACTGTTTAGAATATACAGTATTCCAAATATGAGTTTCATGATACTCATCATATGAGCATCTCATATTCTTTCTACTATTTGTATATTCAAGGACTTTATCTATGCAACTAGCATGGGTATACAGATAAAGATGTGCCAAAACAATAATTTCAAATATAATTAAAATAAAGATCGTTTATACATACAGTTTCATTGTGAACACTCGGCCAACACTTGGCTCGACGGGCACCTACTCTAACAATCTCCCACTTGCACTAGAGCCAACTACCCATATGCTTCAAACCCATTGATTCGCGATGCTTCTCAAATAATGGTCCAGGTAAAGGCTTAGTTAGTGGATCAGCAACATTATCTGCGGAGTCGACTTTGTCTATCATGACTTTTCCTCTTTCAACGATCTCTCTGAGGATGTGGTACTTTCTCAATACGTGTTTGGACTTCTGATGAGACCTCGGCTCCTTTGCTTGAGCAATGGCTCCCGTGTTGTCACAAAACACCGGGACAGGAGCAACTCCATTAGGAATGACGCCCAACTCTTGGACGAAATTCCTTATCCAAACTGCCTCCTTTGCTACAGCTGATGCAGCAATGTATTCTGCCTCAGTGGTGGAATCCGCTGTACTGTCTTGCTTGGAACTCTTCCAAGAGACAGCTAATTAACGGAGTAATGGTGATTAAGAAGGTTTAAGGTGTAATTTTGACCGAGTCATGATCGGACGGACCGAAGATGGTTCGGGAGCACCGAAGGGTTCGGAAGGTCCGAAGTGAGTTCGGTGGATCCGATCATTAGGTGTCAAGAGTTGATCGACACGTGGGAGTTCGGACGTTCCGAAGTGTAGGTTCGGTGGATCCGATCATGAGGTGTCAAGAGCAGCTGGACACGTGCATGTTCGGACGGTCCGAAGTGTATGATCGGAGGATCCGATCATGAGCTGTCAAGAGCCAATGGACACGTAGCGTTCGGACGTTCCGAAGTGGTGTTCGGAGGATCCGAACATGGCCTATAAATAGTGGTCGGATTTCCTCATTTTGACTCGCCAATTCAGAGAGTTCCATAGCATTTCAGTCGTTTCTGACAGGTTCTAGTCTTGTTCCGAGATTTGGGCACTAGCGGGGAGCTGCTGGTCTTGTAGCAGAGCTGTGCTCTAGTTGGGAGCTAGCGGCATCAGCGGGCTAGCGACGGACGAAGGTTTGGAATTTTATCAGTATTTATCTCAGGATTATCTAGTTAAGTCTGGTAGATAAGTTTAGTGATGGTTTTCACTTGATGAATAGGCTTGGATTAGACCTGTTGTCTGGTGGTTTCAGTGGATTAGGATTGCTGTGATAGAGGTACGAAAGTACTATCCGAGATATCCTGGTTGAGTATACATTCTTATATGTGTTGCATGATTATGTGGTGCATTGATATATGTCATATGATGCATGCTATTATGTCACGTTTATTACTGCACGTTGCATTTCATGTTGAGCCGTATTCTCCTTTGAGATAGCCTTTACTGTTGAGCTGTATCTCTTTCGAGATAAGCTATATCTTGGGGCCGCTCAGCCCTGTCTTGTGGACGCATGGACACCGAGAGTACACAGTGGCCGACGGGTCGGGAGGGCTTCGGTGGTCCGGGACATTTTAGGTCCACGTCTATCTTGTAGTGGATGCAGTGACCCAGAGGTGTACCGCGCGGCACTATCCACTTGGCGCCTCTAGACTGAGCATTTTGAGATCCTTTGTGATTCCTGTTTCTTGACTACCCTGGTATCATGATCATAGCATGTGCATTTCATATAGGTCTGTATACTCATACTTTTGTACTGGGCGTTCTTATCGCTCACGTCCTCGGTTTTGTTTATTCTTGGACACCCCATTCCCACGGGGCAGGCCTCAGGTTGGACAGCTCAGGAGGAGCAGGAGGAGGACGTTGAGTAGCTGGTTGGTTTAGTTTATCGGTATTGTTTTGATTCGATATGGTTGTATTGGATATTTTATTTTGAGTTGTTCTAGACTTCGATTGGGTTGTATATCTATCATTTGTGGTATTTCCGCTGTTATCTCTGATTATTGTTAATTAGGTTAATTGCATGCTTAGTTCTTGATTAGTAGGTGATTCTGGAACGGGTCACTACATTTATGGTATCAGAGCATGCGTACGATTTTGGGATATAGATTTCTGTTTTGGGATTTCCGTTGACCAATTTACTAGTTTCCCCATTCTATGTTGTAGCGATGGCTGACCACTTTGGTGATGAGAGTAGTCAGGGAAGTGTAGGTCGTTGGGGCGACCAGGACGATCATAGACGTCATCGTGAGCATCGTCATCGTCGGGATGGTCCTAGGCGTTTCGATTTGCATCGTTTTATTCAGATGGGGCCTAAGCCTTTAGTTGGTGGTGAGACTCCCGATGATGCTGAGGATTGGTTAGAGCGCATGGAGAGTTGTTTCGTTTTGTTCATTCTCTAAGCCTGATTTCGAGGACGAAATCATTTTTAAGGGGGGGAGAATGTAGTAGCCCGAATTCCAAATTGGGTAATTAACGGAGTAATGGTGATTAAGAAGGTTTAAGGTGTAATTTTGACCGAGTCATGATCGGACGGACCGAAGATGGTTCGGGAGCACCGAAGGGTTCGGAAGGTCCGAAGTGAGTTCGGTGGATCCGATCATTAGGTGTCAAGAGTTGATCGACACGTGGGAGTTCGGACGTTCCGAAGTGTAGGTTCGGTGGATCCGATCATGAGGTGTCAAGAGCAGCTGGACACGTGCATGTTCGGACGGTCCGAAGTGTATGATCGGAGGATCCGATCATGAGCTGTCAAGAGCCAATGGACACGTAGCGTTCGGACGTTCCGAAGTGGTGTTCGGAGGATCCGAACATGGCCTATAAATAGTGGTCGGATTTCCTCATTTTGACTCGCCAATTCAGAGAGTTCCATAGCATTTCAGTCGTTTCTGACAGGTTCTAGTCTTGTTCCGAGATTTGGGCACTAGCGGGGAGCTGCTGGTCTTGTAGCAGAGCTGTGCTCTAGTTGGGAGCTAGCGGCATCAGCGGGCTAGCGACGGACGAAGGTTTGGAATTTTATCAGTATTTATCTCAGGATTATCTAGTTAAGTCTGGTAGATAAGTTTAGTGATGGTTTTCACTTGATGAATAGGCTTGGATTAGACCTGTTGTCTGGTGGTTTCAGTGGATTAGGATTGCTGTGATAGAGGTACGAAAGTACTATCCGAGATATCCTGGTTGAGTATACATTCTTATATGTGTTGCATGATTATGTGGTGCATTGATATATGTCATATGATGCATGCTATTATGTCACGTTTATTACTGCACGTTGCATTTCATGTTGAGCCGTATTCTCCTTTGAGATAGCCTTTACTGTTGAGCTGTATCTCTTTCGAGATAAGCTATATCTTGGGGCCGCTCAGCCCTGTCTTGTGGACGCATGGACACCGAGAGTACACAGTGGCCGACGGGTCGGGAGGGCTTCGGTGGTCCGGGACATTTTAGGTCCACGTCTATCTTGTAGTGGATGCAGTGACCCAGAGGTGTACCGCGCGGCACTATCCACTTGGCGCCTCTAGACTGAGCATTTTGAGATCCTTTGTGATTCCTGTTTCTTGACTACCCTGGTATCATGATCATAGCATGTGCATTTCATATAGGTCTGTATACTCATACTTTTGTACTGGGCGTTCTTATCGCTCACGTCCTCGGTTTTGTTTATTCTTACGTCACCAGCGAGCAGATGGACATCTTGAGCTATTGAATATGAAGTCAGACAGCGCACACAGCAGCACCATTGAGCATGAATATGAATCCAGAGGTTGACTTTGAGTCATCAATATCGCTTTGGAAGCTAGAGTCGGTATATCCTTCCAATTTCAGTTCTCCACCCCCATAGACCAGGAACAATTTATTGGTTCTCCTCAAGTACTTGAGGATGTCTTTCACAGCTTTCCAATGTGGAAGACCAGGGTTCGATTGATATCTACTCACTACACTTAGTGCAAAAGCCACGTCAGGACGTGTGGATATCATTCCATACATGATGCTACCAATTGCCGAAGCATACGGAATGTGTGTCATCGCCACTATCTCCGCATCAGTCTTGGGAGACATAGACTTGGATAGGGTCACGCAATGACACATTGGTAGATGTCCTCTCTTGGACTCATCCATCGAGAATCGCTTCAGGATGGTATCAATGTATGTGGACTGGGTGAGACCAAGCAATCTCTTCGATCTATCTCTATAGATTTGTATTCCCAATACAAAAGATGCTTCACCCAAGTCTTGCATCGAGAACTTGCTTGCTAACCATATCTTGGTTGATTGCAACATTCCTACATCATTCCTAATGAGTAGAATGTCATCAACATACAGCACCAAGAATGTCACAGCACTCCCACTGACCTTCTTATACACACAGGGTTCCTCAGGATTCTTAGTAAAATCAAACTCTTTGATTGTACTATCGAATCTAAGGTTCCAAATCCTAGATGCCTGTTTTAGACCATAAATAGATCTCTGAAGTTTGCATACCATATGCTCACTTCCGACAGATGTAAACCCTTCGGGTTGAGACATGTAAATTTCTTCCTTAATATCCCCATTAAGAAAGGCTGTCTTAACATCCATCTGCCATATCTCATAGTCATACCATGCAGCTATGGCTAGCAAAATCCTTATGGACTTGAACATTGCGACTGGAGAAAAGGTTTCTTCAAAGTCAAATCCCTGTCTTTGAGTATATCCTTTTGCTACCAATCGCGCTTTGAAGGTCAATACCTTCCCATCCGCCCCAATTTTCCTCTTGTAAATCCATTTACACCCTATGGGAACAGTTCCCTCAGGTGGATCCACAAGATTCCACACTTGGTTCGAATGCATGGAATTCATCTCTGATTCCATTGCTTCAAGCCACTTGGATGAATCGGCATCAGATAACGCTTCCTTGAAGGTCCTTGGATCACATCCAAGGTTAGGCTCATCACGCCCCTCTTCAAGAAGCAGACCATACCTCATAGGTGGTCTCGAGACTCTCTCGGATATTCTAGGACCTTGTATCTCCTCCCTTGGCTCTTCGAGTGTGGGTTCTACAATTGTGGGTGTCTCTCGAACTTCTTCGATTTCTATCATCTCTCCTTTTCTATTCAATAGAAATTCCCTTTCCAAAAAGGTTGCATTCCTAAAAACAAATACCTTTGTTTCTTGGGGATGATAGAAGTAATATCCTACAGAATTCTTTGGATATCCCACAAAGTAACATAAAATGGATCGAATATCCAATTTATCTCCCACTACCTGCTTCACATAAGCAGGGCACCCCCATATTCTAAAATATGAATATTTGGGTGGCTTACCAATCCATATCTCATATGGTGTCTTATCAACTGCTTTTGTATGGACATTGTTCAACAACAGTGCCTCTGTCTCAAGCGCATATCCCCAAAAGGATGGCGGCAACTCCGTGAACCCCATCATAGACCGAACCATGTCCATCAAAGTCCGGTTAAGACGCTCTAAAACACCATTCAACTGTGGTGTAGCGGGCGGAGTCCACTGCGAGAGAATCCCATTCTCCCTTAGATACTCTTGGAACTCGGCACTCAAGTACTCACCACCCCGATCCGATCGAAGTGTCTTGATACTTCGTCCCAACTGATTCTCTACTTCACTTCTGAATTCTTTGAACCTTTCAAAAGCTTCAGATTTGTATTTCATCAAATACACATACCCATACCTCGAGAAATCATCGGTAAAGGTGATGAAGTAGGCATGTCCATGCTTAGTGGTGATGCTAAGCGGACCGCACACATCGGTATGGATCAAATCCAATAACCCTTTGGCTGGCTCCACATGGCCCTTAAATGGAATTTTGGTCATCTTTCCTTTTAGACAGGATTCACAAGTCGTGAGAGCATTAATATCAGACATATCAAACATTCCAACTCCCACTAGCTTGTTCATCCTTCTTAAGGAAATATGTCCTAATCGAGCATGCCATAATTGTGCCGAATTTAGAGTATCTTGTTTTCTCTTGTTTGTTGTTGTTATCGCTTGGACATTGTTTAGTGGAATATCTTTCAATTTAAGTCATTCTTGTAAATGTTGCAAACACCTTTGCTAAATAAACTAGAAAATCCATCTTTGTCCAACATAGAAATGGAAATAATGTTTTTCACCAAGTCGGGTACAAACAAAACATCTCACAAAATTAACTTAAAATCATTGTTCAAAAGCAAGTAAACATCTCCTATGGCCTTGGCAGCAACCCTTGCTCCATTGCCCATCCTCAAAAAGGTCTCACCTTTTCTAAGCCTTCTACTTCTTCCCATCACCTGCAAATCATTACAGAGATGTGAGCCACAGCCGGTATCCAATACCCAAGAAGTAGAGTTAATTGAATGTTACTTCAATATAGAACATACCGTTTCCAGAACCCTTCTGGGAAAGATATTCCCTGCAGTTACGCCTCCAATGTCCAGGCTTCTTGTAGTAATGACAAACGTCAACAGTCTTGTTAGCCTTCACTGGTGTGGCTATCACAACGGGACTCGGAGCTTGCCTCTTCAAGGGCACGTTCTTCTTGGGACGTTGCAAAGAACGCTTCTTCCTCTTCCCACGTGGATCGGTCTTCGTACCAGATGAAGAACCCACATAAAGAACCGACTTCTCTTTCTTGATAGTGGACTCAAAAGTCACAAGCATGTTAACCAACTCCTCAAGGGTCGGCTCCATCTTGTTCATATTGAAGTTCACCACAAAAGGATCAAATGAGCTAGGCAGCGATAGCAGCAACACGTCGGTGGTCAACTCTGAAGGCAACATCAAATCCATGCCAACAAGCTTGTCCACGAGTCCAATCATCTTTAGGCCATGCTCATGGACCAAGGCCCCATCTCGCATGCGCAAAGTGATTAGCTCCTTGACGGTAGCATGCCTAAGAGGCCGAGTCTGCTCACCAAAAAGCTCCTTGAGGTGCAAATGAATGTCAGCAGCACTCTTTGCACCCTCAAAACGCCTCTGCAGCTCATCATTCATAGAAGCCTGCATATAACACTTGGTCTTCAAGTCATGGTCACACCAATCCTTGTAGGTCTGCAATTCCTCAGGAGTGGAGTCAGTCGGAGCCTTATCAGGGGGCGACTCAGTCAGTGTATATGCATCTTTTCCGAGTTCAAGACGATTTTCAGGTTTCTTAGCCAAGTGAGGTAGTTAGGTCCGGTTAACACATGTTTTTCGAGTATGGCAGAAAGCGGATTGCGAATTGAAGACATTGTCAAATAGTACTGAAAAGTAAACAGATAAATGTTAATGACTATTTTAAAATATTTAGTAAGATATAAAGTATGGACTTTAACTTTATAAATGTTTACTCCCACTGTTTTGACATCTTTCACTACCCTCTAGTGAAAACGGGAAACTCCTTTCCTCAGTAGGTACGTATGGTCCAATTAGCGAATTATGATCCCGAATAATATCAGCCAATCACAATTCCTAAAAGGTAGTTTCCAATTGCATCACAATGCAACCCTCTACGTAAACTTTTGTCTCACGTTTGATTAGGACCCAATAATATGACGTCGTTCATCTTTACGTGTCAAGCCTTACCCATCGATGTTGAACCTTAATGGACGGTCGCCAAGAGTTCCCTCAATAATATGAGCCGAAGTCATGGGAGTTCCACGTAGTTCACATCACCATGTCAAATGGATGTCACAGCTTTCCGGTACTAAGGGCCCCCCCAATAATATGAGCCGAGCCCCGAGTACGGGTAGCGATTCGCCATGCACCAATTTGTCGATGGAAGACAAGGAAATTATAAACAAATTTATAATTCCCCTTTTCGAGCTTGATATTAATTTTGAATCTAATTCAAAACGAGGGTTTTTAATTTTGAAAAGGTCTCATCATTAATTTTATTTAAAAGCTCGCCATGTTTGATCGTATGTTTGCCGGATTCATGCAACTTTGTTATTATAATAATAACGCACATACTCATTATTTATAACATATCATGCATATATTATAAACAGTAAACAAACAAGGATGATCAATCGCCCCAATACTAACGGACCGTGTGAACTAAACACAGGCCTAGGTCCAATCCTAGGGAAATGCACGGGATGCAAATGCAACTATTACATAAGCTTCCAATATTTACATGTCTTCGATCTTCATAATCATCATGGCCACCATCTTCCAATCTTGATCATCCACTATACTAATATTTACAAATAAATATCCATGGCAAATAGGGATACATCTCATGGGGGGTGGGAACGGGCCATAAACCAAGCCCACTTTATAAATTGATAATTATTACAATCATTCAACACAAAATATCCTAGCATACACCTAGGAAATTGGGCTTGGGCTTTTGATCATCCTTCATGCATAATATCACATATCATACACCATCAATTAATTATCACAATAATTAATTGATCCAATATTATATATCTTGATCCAATCACTAACCGCCACGATTATAAACTAAATTAACAAAGTATACAAACACCTTTGTCTACTTTCCAATTAATTTATTTATAACCGAATTTCTTGTAAATCACCATTTACTATAAATAATTAAAGTCCAACTTAAATTATTTATTTCATGAGAAAATATTTGCAACTTTTGTAATTTTAAACTTAAGGGCCCAAAAACTCATTTTTCACCAAAAACGTTTTGGCCCATTTAAAATTCACAAATATGTTAGCCATTCAATGGCACAACAACTCAAGGCCCATGACACTTGGATATTTCAAAACACCTTTTGAAAACCCTAGTCGTCATCGCCGTCGCCGGAGCTCCGTCGCCGGATTCCGGCCACAAAATTTTTTTTTTATTTGTTAAATTGATGGGGCTGTTCGGGCAGCCCCTCGGGCTGCCCAAAACGGGCAGCCCCTCGGGCAGCCCGAGCTGCCCGACACGGGCAACAACATGCTGCCCGAAATTTCCCCAAAAGCCTTGGTATTTTGTTGCAAAAAATACACTCATGCGGTTAGAAATCGATCTCAACATAATATCTTGTATTTGCTACACAAAAACGTAACCATAGCTCGGATACCACTTGAAAGAGGATCGGTTACGGTGGCCGGAAACGCAACGGAAGCACAAAATTTTTCGATTTTAGCATATAAATTTCGGCCACCATGAGTTTGTGTAGGAAATACAATAAAACACCAAAATGACATTCATAGTGTGTTTAGAAATAGTTACCTATCGACCTTTTAAGGTTGATGATGGCTCCAACCAAGTTTAAACAACTTGGCTCTTGAATGGAATGAAGATCTACAAGCTTCCTTGGACTCCTTTCTTTCCTTCAAATTAGGCCCACCACTAGCAAATTAGAACCCCTCTTATTTTGCACTAGAAAAATAAAAGGATTTTTCAAAGAGAAGTATTTTTCTTCCTCAACACTTGAAGAGAAAAATTGAGAGAAAACTTGAGAGAATATGTGTGGAGAATTCGGCCATTCTAGCTTGAATGAGGGGGAAGGGAGACTTGTCTTGGTCTTGCAAAAAGTAGAGACAAAAGTAGCATGCCAAGCCTTGATAGTTGCAAAAGTTGTCTCCAACCCGTCACCTCCCATGCATTCATATATTATATGGTTTTTAACAAATTAAAAAACCATGGACTAAATTTAATTATCTCAAACATATTTGAGACTAATTAAACATTACTTGAATTTACCCAAGTCCCACTAGTTAAATAATTAATTTAAATTGAGCTCTACAAGACTCAATATAATTTAATTAATTCAACACTTGAATTAATTTAATTATTTGGACTCTACTAGGTCCACTAGTGTTTAATTAATTCAACACTTGAATTAATTTAATTTAGTCCATAATAATGTTTATGAAAATCACAATTTTCAAATACATTATTCACTTGGCCAAATTTTAATTTAGGAACACTTCCATAAATTAAAATTTACATTTCTCTCATAGAAGTCATACTTCTATTTTTCCTTACACTTATAAACTCATTTATAAGTCGTTCAACACATTGAACTAGTTTCTCCTTTATAGAAGTCATACTTCTAATTTTTCTTACGCTTATAAACTCCTTTATAAGCCGTTCAACACATTGAACTAATTTTACTTCTCAACGGGATCTAGAAAGCCAGCACTTGTGTGGCCTTCAATGGTTCATTGATAAAACTAGCCGTGGGTTCACATCTCCATGTGATTCGGACTAAACATGTCCTTATATGAGCATACCCCAATTGCTCCATTCTTACTTATCAACTCCTTGATAACAAGAACGTCAGAACTCAAGTCTGATAGTACCCAACCAATCATGTTAAACGCCTAGCAGCATCGCTTACATGATTCCCTAGGTATCAAATGATAGTGCCTGCAAGAACCATTCAATTATGGTTAGCGTACTGTACGGTCCCTTCAACTCATATATCCCGACCGATTCGACAACCATTGGTTTATCGAGAGTTGTCAATGAATCGATACTATGTGTCATGCCGTAGTTGCATCGATGGTGTAATCTATGAAACTCCTTTCATAATTACCACCATACTCTGATCAGAGATTTCACACTACATATACATGAAAACACATAGGATATCCATACCCGAAGGTAAGCGGTGAATCCCCGACTACAATGCATCGACTCCTATATGTTTCGACAGAACACCCAACCTTGCCACCTGATGACCCCTTGAGAGTGGGTAAACAAGTCAAAGTGCAATGCTAGCACATAGAGTCTCAATGTTGTCCCGGGTCATAAGGACTAATGGTGTACAATCATAAACTAGGACGTTTCCACTCGATAAGTGAGAACCACTTGGAAAGTCCTTTAATGGAGGGTTGTTCAGTGCACTCTACCAGGAGCACCTATCTGCATGCTTGGACATCACAATGTCCCCTACAAATGAAACATGGTACTCACATCGCAGATACTAGTCTCTAACTCGAGCGGCCTATATCCTTCTTAGCGGCGGCTGAATCGACTAGGAACTGTTTAGAATATACAGTATTCCAAATAAGAGTTTCATGATACTCATCATATGAGCATCTCATATTCTTTCTACTATTTGTATATTCAAGGACTTTATCTATGCAACTAGCATGGGTATACAGATAAAGATGTGACAAAACAATAATTTCAAATATAATTAAAATAAAGATCGTTTATACATAGAGTTTCATTGTGAACACTCGGCCAACACTTGGCTCGACGGGCACCTACTCTAACAATATGAACAGTAGTGTGATTGTGGCTCACAATTTTCCTCTGGTTTTACGTCCAGAAACGGCTTCAACGCCTTCTATGAGTCGAGTATATGCTTCCCATCCAATTTTCTTATAAATTGGCAAACAGGGTCTTTTTTAGTCAGATTCCCAAGACTATGACGCTCATCTTGAAATTGTTTCCATAAACGGAGAAGTTCAATATGCACATGTCCACTAGAATGCGTCTCAAGAGTCAATAAGATGTTATCTAAAGACTCCTTACTCAGCCCATTCTTAATGAAATCAATTTTATCTTCTCTGTTATTGGAAACACATCCCAAAGATCTGCATCGTTTGTCACAAGTCCATCTTGCACACTTATGACAAACCCCTAAACTTTTGGCCCTTCGTTTTTTCGCATAAGTGCTTTTTCCTAATCCAGGCAAATACCGAATGAGCAATGATTGTGGAACTTCTCCTCCTAATCGGACCTTAGCTTCAATTACAAGACGAATATCTTCTGCAATTCCTTTTTGCATTAGCAATCTCAATCTTTCACACCTTCTTGCATAAATTTTTCTTAGAACACTTTCAGAAACAGAGGGAAAATATTTACAAATTTTTGAGAGAATTTCATCCATTTTGAAAAGAAAAGAAATGATTTTTTTTTTATTTTTGTATCAGCAATTCTGGGAAACTGATTTAACCGACTATGAGAGTCACGGAGTACCGTTATCCGCCATTTAACCGGGAAAATAAAAAGATTAAGGAAACCTGAAATAAAAACAAACAAAATTAAATGCAACATAAAAATTTAAGGATCAGAAAGGGAAATAAACTCTTCTTGAAAGATTTCATTTTCCAAAAATGGTTTAAGCCTTTGTCCATTCACTTTGAAAACATCACCATTTTTAGGATTTTCAATATCCACAGCTCCATAAGGATACACATGCTTTACAATATATGGGCCTGTCCATCTTGATCGTAATTTTCCTGGGAATATGTGAAGTCGAGAATTATAAAGCAAAACTTTTTTACCAATCTCAAAAGATTTTCTAAGAATTGTTTTATCATGAAATGATTTGATTTTTGCTTTATAAATCCTCGAATTCTCATACGCGTCATTTCTGAGTTCATCAAGTTCATTAAGTTGCAATTTACGCAATTTGTTGGCATAATCCATACTTGAATTTAAAGTTTTGATCGCCCAATAAGCTTTATGTTTCAATTCCACAGGCAAATGACAATGTTTTCCATAAACCAACCTATAGGGAGACATATTCAATGATGTTTTAAAAGCTGTTCGATATGCCCATAGTGCATCATTAAGTCGCAGAGACCAATCTTTTCTATTTAAGTTAACAGTTTTTTCCAAAATTTGCTTTATCTCCCTATTAGCTAATTCAACTTGTCCATTTGTTTGAGGATGATAAGGAGTTGTTACTTTGTGAGTAATACCATATTTTTCCATTAATGAATCAAATGGTTTATTAACAAAGTGAGTTCCCCCATCACTTATCATAGCTCGAGGAATTCCGAATCTACTAAAAATATTTTCTTTCAAAAATTTGATGACGATTTTATGATCATTTGTTCGACATGGAATTGCCTCTATCCATTTGGAAACATAATCAACTGCAACTAAAATATACAAGTATCCAAACGATGGTGGAAAAGGTCCCATAAAATCAATTCCCCAACAGTCAAAGATTTCAATTTCAATGATAGGATCAAAGGCATCATGTTTCTTTTTGAAATTGCACCCAATTTTTGACAATTTTCACAGATCTTGCAGATTTCGTGGGTGTCTTTAAACAAAGTGGGCCAATAAAATCCACACTGCAAAATTTTTGCAGCCGTTTTCTTTGAAGAAAAATGTCCTCCGCATGCTTCTGAATGACAAAATTTAATGACACTACTTACCTCATTGTCGGGTATGCAACGTCGAAAAATTTGATCTGGACAGTACTTGAACAGATAAGGATCATCCCAATAAAAGTTTTTTACCTCATTCAAAAATTTTCTCTTATCTTGGGAACTCCATTGCGGTGGCATTTTTCCTGTCACAAGAAAATTTACTATGTTAGCAAACCAAGGTGTAGTAGTAACTGAAAATAGATGTTCATCAGGAAAATTATCGTTAATTGGTGTCATTTCAAAGATGATCCTGTTACTAGTCTCGATAAATGATCGGCTACGACATTCTCGATTCCTTTTTATCTTTGATCACAAAGTCAAATTCATGGAGCAACAAAATCCATCGTATCAGTCGTGGCTTTGCATCCTGTTTCGTCAACAAATATCTAATAGCAGAATGATCAGTAAACACAATAGTCGTTGATCCAATCAAATAAGAACGAAATTTATCTAATGCAAATATTACAGCAAGTAGTTCTTTTTCAGTTGTGGAGTAATTCATTTGAGCATTGTTTAATGTTCTACTTGCATAATATATCACATAAGGCTTACCGTTTCTTCTTTGACCCAGTACTGCACCGACTGCATAATCACTCGCGTCGCACATGATTTCAAATGGTAAAGACCAATCAGGAGGTTGCATGATAGGAGCTGATGTTAAATGTCGAATGATTTTATCAAAAGCATTTTGACATTCTTGAGTCCACTCAAATGCAGTGTCTTTTGTTAAGAGGTTACAAATGGGTTTAGAGATTAAACTAAAGTCCTTTATAAACCTCCTATAAAATCCAGCATGTCCAAAAAATGAGCGAATTTCTTTAATAGTTTTTGGAGGGGGTAAATTGGCAATGACATCAACTTTTGCTTTATCAACTTCAATTCCATGAGATGACACGACATGTCCCAAAACAATTCCAGAAGTAATCATGTAATGACATTTTTCCCAATTTAAAATAAGAAATTTTCCTCGCATCTTTTTAAAAAGTTTTCCAAATTTTCAAGACAATTATCAAATGTATTCCCAAAAACAGTTAAATCATCCATGAAAATTTCCAAACAATTTTCAACCATGTCGCAAAAAATGCTTAGCATACATCTTTGAAATGTTGCTGGGGCATTGCATAATCCAAATGGTATCCTTCTAAAAGCAAATGTTCCAAAAGGACATGTGAATGTAGTTTTATCTTGATCTTCGAGTGCAACGGGAATTTGATAATAACCTGAATATCCGTCAAGAATACAGTAGTAGGGATGACCAGCTACTCTTTCTAAAATTTGATCCAAAAATGGTAATGGAAAATGATCTTTTCTAGTGGCATCATTTAATTTTCTATAGTCAATACACATCCGCCAACTAGATGGGACTCGACTTGTTAACAATTCACCTTTTTCATTTTTTATCACTGTGATGCCAGATTTTTTTGGAACTACTTGTGTTGGGCTTACCCACTTACTATCAGAAATAGGGTAGATAATCCCAACATCAAGTAATTTGAGAACTTCAGTTTTCACAACATCTTTCATGTGTGGATTTAATCTCCTTTGTGGTTGTTGAGATGTTTTAGCATTTTCTTCTAAATGAATTTTGTGTGTGCAAATTAGTGGATTAATGCCCTTCAGATCTTTTAGTGTCCAACCAATTGCATTTTTATGTCTTTTAAGCATTTCAACTAATTTACCTTCTTGATCACTTTCTGGTTTGGAAGAAATTACCATCGGATATGTTTCATCTTCTCCAAGAAATGCATACTTCAATTCTTCTGGCAAGGGTTTTAACTCAAATATGGGTGGTTCGTCTTTGTTCTCATATTTCGCCTCAAATTCTTTCTCTGATCCTGGTAACGAGTGATACCTGATAAAATCATCAAGATCAATTTCAATATTTTCTTTAACAGTTTCAATTGAACAAATATCTAATTGATCACGAGTACTCCCTTCTTGAATGTTTTCTTCCACAAGAGTTTCAATAAGATTTTCATCTTCACTTTCATCTCCTTTGTCATGTGGTTGCTTACAAAGATTAAAAAGATTGAGCTCGAAGGTCATGTTACCAAATGACAACTTCATTATTCAATTCCTGCAATTTATAAGAGCATTAGAAGTTGCTAAAAATGGACGACCCAAAATTACAGGAATTGCATTACAAGCTTCGATAGGTTGTGTATCTAAAACTATGAAATCGACAGGATATACAAAGTTAACAACTTGGACCAACACGTCTTCTACCATACCTCTTGGCACTTTAACAATCTATCAGCAAGTAAAAGTGTTACCGAAGTAGGTTTTAACTCGCCTAGATTGAGTTCTTGATAAACTGAATATGGAAGTAAATTCACACTAGCTCCAAGGTCAAGCAAGGCTTTTTTAATCTTTCGTTCTCCAATAATACAAGAAATAGTAGGACAACCAGGGTCTTTGTATTTCAAAGCATTATTATTTTGAATGATTGCACTTACTTGTTCGGCTAAAAATGCTTTCTTTTTCACATTCAATTTTCTTTTCACAGTGCACAAGTCTTTCAAAAATTTAGCATATGATGGTACCTGTTTTATTGCATCTAATAAAGGAATATTAACTTTTACTTGTTTAAAAATATCATATATATTAGAATTCAAATTTGATTTTTTTGTATTTTTCAATGCATGAGGGAATGGTGGTGACACTGTCTGTTGAACCTCCTCTTCGCAAGTTATGGGTTCCACTTCCTTACCCTTTGGAGTTGATTTATCATCATCTTCACAAGGTTCAAGAATGGATTTTTCCACAACCTTACCACTTCGAAGGGTAATAACAGATTTTACCTGATCCATCGGTTGAGTTCCAGAAAATCCAGTTTGTGTATGATGATCCTTGGGATTAGGCAGAGGTTGTGAAGGAAATTTACCTTTTTCATGAACATTAAGTGCAGATGCAAATTTAGCAAGAGTATCTTTCAAATCTGTCATGGTTTGAGCAGTTTGAGTATTGATAGACTCTTGCTTTGCAATGAAAGAATTCAATGTATCTTCCAAATTTCTTTTCGGCGGAGGAACATAAGGTGCATAATTTTGAAAATTTTGTTGATTTTGAAAATGTGGTTGCGAAAATTGTGCAGCATTATCATTCCTCCAAATAAAATTTGAATGGTTTCGCCAACCTGGATTGTAATTTTGAGAAAATGGTTCAAAATTTGGCATTTTGAAATTGTTCAAAACATTGGCTTGTTCATGGAGACATTCTTTAAAAGAGGGCAAAGTGGGACAATCTTTTGTAAAATGATCACTTGTATCACAGATGTGACACGCAATTTCTTGAACAGATTTTAATTGACCATTCTTTTTCAATTCAAGTGCCTCAACTTTTCTTGCCAAAGAGGTAAATCTAGCTTGAAGATCATGTTCATCTTTGAGAGTGTACATACCTCCACCAGATGTAGGAAATTGAATCTTGTTTGATGGTTCGATTGTACCTATAGTGTCCCAATTTTGAGCATTTTCAGCTAATGAATCGAGATACTCAATTGCCTCGTTTGGATCTTTATCTTCAAATGTTCCATTACACATAAATTCAACCATTTGCCTATCTTTAGGTGTTAAGCCTGCATAAAATTGAGAAACAACTCTCCAAATTTCAAAACCATGATGTGGACAAAGATTAAGCAATTCTTTGTATCTATCCCAACACTGATAAAAAATTTCTCCTTGTTTTTGAGTGAAAGTGATGATTTGCCTTTTGAAAGAATTTGTTCTATCAGATGGAAAAAACTTTTTCAAAAATTGTTGTTGCAATTCATCCCAAGTTCGAATGGATCCCGATCTAAGATTTTGTAGCCAAGTTTTAGCTTTATCTTTTAAAGAAAAAGGAAAAAGCTTAAGTCGAATGGTGTTCATGCTACAATTTAGATCATTATATGTGTTGCACACTTCTTCAAACTCTCGTAAATGCATGTATGGATTTTCAGAATCTAAGCCATGAAAATTGGGTAAAAGTTGGATAATACCAGGCTTAAAATTGAAATAAGATGCATCAGGGGGAAAAACTAGACATGAAGGTGCACTAGTACGTGTAGGATTCATGTGATCTCTAAGTGTTCTTCGCCTATCATGATCATGTTGAGATTGAATTTCATCTTCATTTTCTTGGATGGGTTCCTCCGCCATGTTTTGTAAAAATAAAGGGTTATTTCGAATGAGTCGACCACTAAGTGTACGTGACCAAATGCTCATGCAAATGCAAAAGAAAAAAAAACACACAAAAGCAATAAAAATTCAAATAAAGAAAAATAAACTATAAACAATATTAAATAGACTTGAAATTAAATTATACTTCCCCGGCAACGGCGCCAAAAACTTGTTGCGACTTTGATTGTTGCACTCCCAAGAGCAGGTTGTCCACACAAGTAGTATAATTCGGTGAGTCCGAATATCGTATCCACAGGGAAGCTAAGGTAATTACAAGTCCACTACAATGTCTTTTTGTTTTGTTTTGGTTTTTGTTTCTTTTTAATTTTAATTGAATCTTTAATGGGTAAATTTTAATTGTTCAAATTTTAATAAGTAGTTGAGATTAAAGGATCCACTCTTGGTATTATAATAAAGTTAACATTAACGAACAATATTGAAATCCACTTAATAAAATGGTTCCAATATATTAAATAATCATATTTATATTATGTTATAAATTATTATCTTATAAGCATATAATATATACCAAAACTTATAAATATGGTCAAGTATATATAATAAATCAAGGCATCCACTTTAAATGGTTGGTAATATCAAACTAACATTTAAATGGTTCCAAGAATTTAGTGTAACATATAGCAACAATAAATCAAAACTCCCACTTATAAGTAGGGTATAAAAATGCTTAAAAAATAAATATAACATAAACAATAAATAATGATTAAATAATATAAAACATAGATTCTTACCTTTTAATAACCTTATTACCATGCCAAGAGCTTCACCTTATCATCTCAACTTTAGGAAGTTAGCTATTCATCATTCAAAGTGTAAAACTTTGAATATGAAATTAACATGCTAATTATATTTAAATGAAGAAATAAAAGAAAAATATAGAGAGAAATATTATGAACTCAAAGGTTTGTTCATAGAATGAGGGATATCTCATACATTACAATGCACCCCTATTTATAGCCAAATTTGGGGAGACAACCACAAATAAAATATTATTTTTTACACATAAGTCTTCATTGGTGTTCCAAGAAATTAATATTATATTACACATCACTTTTGAAAATCTTCTTCTCCGAATTTGCTTCTTCACATAAAATGAAACATGTGGATAATTGAGTTGTCTAGTTGTGGTATTTTTTTCAGAATATTTGACCAAGTAATTTGAGAGATATGGTCAAAATACTAGAGCATGGTAAAACTGCCACTCCTTTGGTAACTTTAATTGTTGCTTAATTTGATCCCACTTGTGAGAGGATTTTTATCTCATGCTTGGCAACAATATTGTAGATCTTATAATCAACTTTCTACAGGTCCAAGAATCATCTTAATCCCATTTGCAACGCCAAGGTTATTCTTGTTTTATCGAACCTGTAAAAAATAGTAAAAACTTATAATTACACAACAACTTATATTTTATAAAATTTATTATAAAACATATAATATTTAAACATTTAATAAAACAAAAACTATATATTTATATTATAAAATATTTAATTAATGTACAATTTTTATGTTTATCACTGAGAGAGAAGACGTTGTATGCTAAGTTGAAGAAATGCGAGTTCTAGTTGGAGCAGATTTCTTTCTTAGGCCATGTTGTTTCGAAGGATGGTATAGGTGTTGATCTAACAAAGATTGAGGCGATTCAGAATTGGCCTATCCCTACCACTGTATCAGAGGTACGCAGTTTTCTTGGTTTGGCGGGTTACTACCGTCGTTTCATTTCAGATTTTTCCAAGATTGCCCTGCCATTAACCAATCTGAAGAGGAAGACTGTGAAGTTCGAAAGGTCCAATGATTGCCAGAGTGGATTTCAAGAGTTGAAGGGTAAGTTGACGACAGCTCTGGTACTTGCACTACCCAGTGGTACAGAAGACTTTGTTGTTTATACCGATGCGTAGAAGAAGGGTCTTGGTGCAGTGCTGATGCAACGTGGAAAGGTTATATCCTATGCTTCTCGCCAGTTAAAGGACTATGAGAAGAATTACCCTACGCATGATTTGGAACTGGCAGCTGTGGTTTTCGCCCTGAAAATCTGGAGACATTATTTATATGGCGAAAAGTGTGAAATTTTCACGGACCACAAGAGTTTGAAGTATTTGTTCTCTCAGAAAGAGCTCAATATGCGACAGAGGAGGTGGTTAGAGCTTGTCAAAGACTATGATGTGACGATCAGTTACCACCCAGGGAAAGAGAATGTCGTAGCAGATGCTTTGAGCCGTAAGTCGAGTTCTTCTTTGAGTTCGATGATTCAACAGCCGTTGTTGTTAGACTTGCAGAGAGAAGAGATAGCTTTGGTGGTTCCGGGAACCATTGCTCGTTTTTCAGCGTTGGTTATTCGGGCTACTTTGACGGACAGGATCCGTAGAGAGCAGGTCAATGATTTACAGTTGACAGAGATGAGAGCTAGAGCAGAGGAGAGAGGTAACTCAGAGTTTGGATTGAATGGAGATGGTTTGGTGACTTTCAGAGGCCGTATTTGTATTCCTGTTGGTGATGATATTCGGCGAGACGTCTTGACAAAGGCACATACCTCGCCATATTCGATACATCCAGGCAGCACCAAGATGTATCAGAATCTTCTTAGACTCTATTGGTGGCCAGGTATGAAGAAAGTTATTGCCATGTTTATTTCTCAGTGCCTAACTTGTCAGCAGGTGAAGATCGAGCACCAGAGACCTGCTGGGACATTGTTGTCATTGCCAATTCCTCAATGGAAATGGGAGCATATTACGATGGATTTCGTGACTGGTCTTCCAAGGACGCAGAAAGGTTTTAACTCTATTTGGGTTATTGTTGATCGATTGGCCAAGTCAGCGCACTTTCTTCCAGTCAAGACGACGTACTCCATGAACCAGTATGCTGAGGAGTACATAGCACAGATTGTTAGACTTCATGGTGTTCCTGTGTCGATTGTGATGCAAACGTGGTTGGTCAAGCGCCAAAGAAGGCATGGGAGTCATTGGAGTTGCCCGAAGGACCTATAACGAGGGGACGTAGCAAGAAGTTTAAAGAAGCACTTCAAGGATTCATGGAGAGTTATCAAGGAAGTCCTTCAAGTGGGGTGTATAAACTAGAAGAGCTTGGTGAACATGGGCACAATGATGAAAGTGTTTGTAATGTCATTCAAGTGCAAAATGGCCCGAGAGAAGCAGCGCAGCAGCACGCGCTAGCGCAGATGTGCAGAAGCAGCAGCGCGCGCTAGCGCAGACTGGCAGACCTGCGCGCGCGGCCGCGCCGGAAGCCGCGCATGCGCGCGCGCGCGCGGGGGCGCCTGCAGAAATGCAGTAACTCGCGCGCCCCAGTGCGAGATCTCGCGCTACCGCGCGCACTTCCGTGTCAAAATTGCTAGTTAATTTATTTAATTCTTTCTATGTAAGGCTCGAGATTATTAGTCTTCATTGATATGAGACTCGGAAGATATGAGTATGCATGGCATGCAACGGGAAGTACTAAATGAGATAGGAGTAGGAAAGACATAAGATGAGAGGGGAAAATATTTAAAATAGGACAGAACAGCTGGCGCACATACGCGAAGAAATGTGCGCATATGCGTGACAATTCCAGTAGCATCGGCGCACATGCGCGAAGAAATGCGCGCATCTGCACGACTCGTCCAGAGACATTGGCGCACATGCGCGAGATAAGGCGTGCATATGCGCGACACCTCTAGAGACTTTGGCGCACATGCGCGAGGTAACGCGCGCATATGCGCGAGGAGTTGGGAATTTTATTGCCGAGACCCGTAGGTCTCGCGCATATGCGCGAGACGTGTAATTTAAAGAAGGAGCCATGTGTTTGTTACCATGCAAGATATATATAGTGTTGTCTTCATTACCTTCCCTTGGAACAGAAAGTGACCGAGAGAAGCCAAGAGAATTCAGCAAGTTCTTTCAAGTTTAACTTTCTAGTTTTACAAGATTCGATTACCCGAATTTAGTTCCGAGTTCGGATTTGTGTTCCTTGCATCAAGAGCTTCAAAAGGGTATAATTTTTATGTCTTTCCAGCCTGTTTTGAAGTTGACATGTTGGGGAAATTCTGATATGATTGTGAATATATGTTATTTAGATCATAGATGTTATAGAATCGAAAACGGATCGAAGAAATGTTATCATATGCAATTTTTATGAATTTCCAGCATATGTATGTTTGAGCTTATGCAGAATTTCAGAGTTTCAAGTGTATATGATAGTGGTTATGAATTATGGAGATGGAGTATGGATACTTGAGTTGATTTGGTATTACAAGATCACGTCGTTATGCCGTCGAAATGTACCAAGAATGAATATTGCTACGTATATATTGGTTGAGGTATTGATTGAGTTGAAGATTGATTTTGTATCTATTGAACCTTGCCATTTCAGATTCATCTTGCCACGTTTCGACATCGAGACCTCGACACCGATAAAGGTTTAACAACGAAAGGTATAATTCATGTTTTGTTTGGGGAGACACAACTCAAATTAGATTCAATTTGAGTTTCCCACCAAAATCACATACAAGCTTATGTTTATACTTTAATGTTTATGCCTTGTTTATAGAATTATAATCAAGTCTTGAGATAGGAGTCATCGACAGATTTGTCAAACTAGACGTTCGGTAGTATCATCGCATTGGAGCAGTTCGACTGCCGTGTGTAGACACTCGATACAGACTTGACCGAAGTCTAGGAATAAGACGTACCGTTACCACGATTGGGAGGGTAGGTGACAGACAGTGACGTCTTATTCACACG